>NW_027142589.1:317500-330000 GCF_026170545.1 Melanerpes formicivorus | reverse complement strand
GGCGGTTTAAAGACCCGGGCGGCTCGGCGCGCCACCCCCGGATGCGGGGGCGAGCGCGGGGGGCGGGCGGGTGCCTTCAGAGGGGCGGGGGTTGCCCCCGCAATGCCTCTGGCTAGGTCCGCCGTCATCGCGCTCGTCGTCCTCCGGGGGCCCGCCGGGCCGGGGAGGGGACTCTGCTGCCCCCCCCCTCTCTGCGGTCCGAGCGCTCGGCCGGAGAGAGCCCACCGCGCGAGGTCGGCCGTGGTCCGGCCCGCGCCTCGCCTCGCCACGGGCGTCCCCGGCGGCGCGTTGAAGCGCGGGCTTCTCGCGGGCCGGGGCGGCGAGCCCCCGCGGTGGGGGCTGGCCCAGGGCGCTTCGCCCCCGCCGGGGGTTCTGTGCGGGCGCGTTGCCGCGGCTCGGCGGCGGCGCCTCTTGCGGCGCGGGCCGCTGCGGACCTCCCGGTCCCTTTTCCCTTTGCCCAGGCCCCAGAGCGGGGCCCCGGCGAGCTGGCGCCCTCGGCGGTCTCGCGCTGCCGGTTCCCCCCCGTCCGGGGCCGGTTTCGGGTGGCGTGACCGCGTCCGAGCGGCGGCGGGCGTCGCTCGGCGTCTCCGGCTCCGGTCCCTCGCCGGAGGGCACCCTGCCACCGGCTGCGGCTGTCCCGGTCCCGGGCCCTGCCCGCGGGCTTCCCCGTTCGCCTTCCCGGCGCGTGCCGGGTGGGGGACGGGCGGGCAGCCGGGGGCGTCCCACCCCCGGTCTCCGCGTGGAAACGGGGAGAGCGGGGGCCCGCCCCCCGGCTCAGCGCCGTCCGCTGTCCGCCTGGCCGCGGGGCCACGGAAGGGGTCGAGCGAGCGAAGCCGGCGGCGCGGTGGCGCCGGGGGAGGATGGAAGGGGCTCGTGCCGCTGGGGTTTGAAAAGAAAGTCCGGGATGGGCCGCAGCGGTGGCGGCGTTGGAGGGGCCGGTGCGGAGGCGCGCGCGCGCTCTCCTCCGGCGGGGTTGTGCGCCCGGCCCCCCTCGCTCCCCGGGGTGGGGGGGGGGGGGTCTCCGCTGCCTCGCTTCGTGGCGTCTCCGCGACGGCACGGGGCGGCCAGCGAGAGACACACCCCCCCCCCCCCCCCCGTTGGGTGGGGAAGCGAAGGGGGTTTTATTTCCCCGTGCACGCGAGGCGAGGCCGGGTTCGGGGCACGTTCCCGGCGGCGCGCGGCGGGCCTCCTCCTCCTCCCGAGGAGGTAGACGTGCTCTCCCTGGCGAGGGGGGGACTTAGTGCACTGAGCCGTGCGGCGGCAGGTAGACGTGCTCTCCTTCCCGAGGAGGTAGACGTGCTCTCCCTGGCGAGGGGGGGACTTAGTGCACTGAGCCGTGCGGCGGCAGGTAGACGTGCTCTCCTTCCCGAGGAGGTAGACGTGCTCTCCTTCCCAGGAGGTAGACGTGCTCTCCTTCCCAGGAGGTAGACGTGCTCTCCTTCCCGAGGAGGTAGACGTGCTCTCCTTCCCAGGAGGTAGACGTGCTCTCCTTCCCGAGGAGGTAGACGTGCTCTCCCTCGGTGAGTAGACGTGCTCTCCCTGAGCTGGCAGGTAGACGTGCTCTCCATGGCGAGGGGGGACTTAGTGCACTGAGCCGTGCGGCAGGAGGTAGACGTGCTCCCCGCGGCCGGGCGGGCACTTAGCGCGCGGAGGCTGGAACCGCGGGGTAGACGTGGTCCCCGGGACGAGGGCCGCCTGGTATCGCCCGCCCGGCCCCCCAACCCCCCCCCCCCCGCGGCGGCGTAAATGAAGAGAGGCAGTCGGCATGAAACCTTCTTTTATTAAGTGTTGTTTTCATCGAGCGTCTTTCATTAAAGGTTGTGTTCTGAAGCAGTCTTTTCTTCAACAGCGCTGTTCTCCGGGGAGAAGGTCTGCCGGCATCTCTAGAAATCTCCCCCCGCCCCTGACCGCCTCCCCCCCCGCCCCCGCTGCCGGTTTGCGCGGAGCCCCCCCTTCCCGCCGTTGCCTCTTGCCGCTACCCCCCGCCCCCCCCCCCGCTGCCGGTTTGCGCGGAGCCCCCCCTTCCCGCCGTTGCCTCTTGCCGCTACCCCCCGCCCCCCCCCCCGCTGCCGGTTTGCGCGGAGCCCCCCCTTCCCGCCGTTGCCTCTTGCCGCTACCCCCCGCCCCCCCCCCGCTGCCGGTTTGCGCGGAGCCCCCCCTTCCCGCCGTTGCCTCTTGCCGCTACCCCCGCCCCCCCCCCCCGCTGCCGGTTTGCGCGGAGCCCCCCCTTCCCGCCGTTGCCTCTTGCCGCTACCCCCGCCCCCCCCCCGCTGCCGGTTTGCGCGGAGCCCCCCCGCCTGCCGTTGCCTCTTGCCGCGGCCACCACCGCCCCCCCCACACCCCCCGGCCCCCGTTACCGGTTTGCGCGGAGCCCCCCCTCCCGACGTTGCCTCTTGCCGCTGCTGCCACCCCCAGCTCCCCACACCCCCCGGCTCCCGTTAGCGGTTTGCGCGGAGCCCCCCCCTTCCCGCCGTTGCCTCTTGCCGCTACCCCCGCCCCCCCCCCCCGCTGCCGGTTTGCGCGGAGCCCCCCCTTCCCGCCGTTGCCTCTTGCCGCTACCCCCGCCCCCCCCCGCTGCCGGTTTGCGCGGAGCCCCCCCTTCCCGCCGTTGCCTCTTGCTGCTACCCCCGCCCCCCCCCGCTGCCGGTTTGCGCGTAGCCCCCCCTTCCCGCCGTTGCCTCTTGCCGCTACCCCCGCCCCCCCCCCGCTGCCGGTTTGCGCGGAGCCCCCCCTTCCCGCCGTTGCCTCTTGCCGTTACCCCCGCCCCCCCCCCGCTGCCGGTTTGCGCGGAGCCCCCCCGCCTGCCGTTGCCTCTCGCCGCGGCCACCACCGCCCCCCCCACACCCCCCGGCCCCCGTTACCGGTTTGCGCGGAGCCCCCCCTCCCGACGTTGCCTCTTGCCGCTGCTGCCACCCCCAGCTCCCCACACCCCCCGGCTCCCGTTAGCGGTTTGCGCGGAGCCCCCCCTTCCCGCCGTTGCCTCTTGCCGCTACCCCCGCCCCCCCCCCCCGCTGCCGGTTTGCGCGGAGCCCCCCCGCCTGCCGTTGCCTCTTGCCGCGGCCACCACCGCCCCCCCCACACCCCCCGGCCCCCGTTACCGGTTTGCGCGGAGCCCCCCCTCCCGACGTTGCCTCTTGCCGCTGCTGCCACCCCCAGCTCCCCACACCCCCCGGCTCCCGTTACCGCTTTGCACGGAGCCCCCCCGCCCGCCGTTATCTCTTGCCGCTGCCGCGACCCATCTCCCCCCCCCCCCGCCGCCGCTAACTGCCCCCCGAAGCCGCTAGCAGCTGGGCACCCCCCGCCAAAGCCGCCGCGGCTTCCCCTTCCCACATTGTCCCCTGGAGGGGGGATCGCGACGCGGGCTGCCGCTTCCCTCCCGGGCTGCCCGGCTGCTCTCTAACCCCTGCGACCGAGGCGGCGCTGTTAGGGCGGCCGTGCCGGTGCCCCTTGCCGCAGCTAGCCTCTCGCCGCTGCCCCTCCCGTCCGTCGTCCCCCGTCCCCAAAAACTTGCTGCTCTCCACGCTGGAGCCTGCACGGGGGAGGTTGCGCTCCGCTCCTCCGGCCCTAAAGCCGCCCTCGCCCGCCCCCCCGGCTTGCCGCTTGGCTGGGCTGCCCGCCCCGCCCGCTAATCCCCCCAACGCCCCCCACCCCAAAAACACCCCAGCCCTACCGCATGCCGCTCCCCCTCTCCCCGCTCTCGCTGACCGCTGCCACCCCCCCCCCACCCCTCCCCCCCGAAACAAACCCCCCAGCCCTACCGCATGCCGCTCCCCCTCTCTCCCTAGCCTGCCCCCCCCCGCCGTCGCTTGCTGCTGCCGCCGCCGCCCGCCGCCGCCGCCGCCCGCCGCCGGGACCCCGCCTCGGTCTGGTGGCGCGCGCTCGGAGATCCCCGGCTACCCGTCCGTCCGTCCCTCCCTCCCGCCCCGCCCCGGGGGAGGGCCCGGGGCAGCGCGGGCAGGCGGGGGAGCAAAAAAAAGGCGCGGGCGCCAAAAAACGTCGGGGTCCCGGGGGTGGCGGAGGGGGGCGGCGGCGGGGGCGGCGGCGGGTACACGGCGCCGGGTCCAGGGCGCCGGGTCCAGCCCGTCCCGGGGCGGGGACAGGTGGTGTCGTCCGTCCCCGCCCCCGTAACCTGCTCTGAAGCATCCGCTTCCCGCCGCGGTTCGCCCTCCACCCCCCCGCCGCACACGCAGCTGCCGCTTCCCGCCGCCTCTGCCCCCCCGCCCCGGGATCAACCACCCGCCGGGTCCAGCCGGTCCCGGTCCCGGGAACCTGCTCCCGGGGCCAGCCGGAGCCACGCCCCCTCCTCTGACGCTTCCAGCTGCCGCCTCCCCTCCCACCCCCCAAACTCACACTGGCCCTCGCCGGCCCGCCCACCCGCCTACCTGCTTGCCCGCCGCCGCTGGGTGGCGTGCCGGACACTCTCGCACACAGGTACACAGACAGGGACACAGGGACACAGGCACTCGGGCACACAGGGACACAGGGACACAGGGACACAAGGACACAGGGACACAGGCACTCAGGCACTCAGGCACTCAGGGACACAGGGACACAGGGACACAGGCACTCAGGCACTCAGGGACACAGGGACACAGGGACACAGGGACACAGGCACTCAGGCACACAGGGACACAGGTGGCGGGCCGGAGGCCTCTCTCCACTGTGTGGCAGGGGTCCAAGAGCCACCCCAGCCCAACCCAGAGGGTCTTTTGCACCTCTCTAGAGGCCACCCAGAGACCCCAGGCCGCAGCAGAAGCCTCCCCCGCATGCTCTGCAGGCTTCCGACCCACCCCAGGCCGCACCAGAAGCCTCCCCCGCAAGCTCTGCAGGCTTCCGACCCACCCCAGGCCGCAGCAGAAGCCTCTCCCGCACGCTCTGCAGGCTTCTCAGCCACCCCAGGCCGCAGCAGAAGCCTCCCCCGCACGCTCTGCAGGCTTCTCAGCCACCCCAGGCCGCACCAGAAGCCTCTCCCGCACGCTCTGCAGGCTTCTCAGCCACCCCAGGCCGCACCAGAAGCCTCCCCCGCACGCTCTGCAGGCTTCTCAGCCACCCCAGGCCGCACCAGAAGCCTCCCCCGCACGCTCTGCAGGCTTCTCAGCCACCCCAGGCCGCAGCAGAAGCCTCCCCCGCACGCTCTGCAGGCTTCTCAGCCACCCCAGGCCGCACCAGAAGCCTCCCCCGCACGCTCTGCAGGCTTCTCAGCCACCCCAGGCCGCACCAGAAGCCTCTCCCGCACGCTCTGCAGGCTTCTCAGCCACCCCAGGCCGCACCAGAAGCCTCTCCCGCACGCTCTTCAGGCTTCTCAGCCACCCCAGGCCGCAGCAGAAGCCTCTCCCGCACGCTCTGCAGGCTTCTCAGCCACCCCAGGCCGCAGCAGAAGCCTCCCCCCGCACGCTCTGCAGGCTTCTCAGCCACCCCAGGCCGCACCAGAAGCCTCTCCCGCACGCTCTGCAGGCTTCTCAGCCACCCCAGGCCGCACCAGAAGCCTCCCCCGCACGCTCTGCAGGCTTCTCAGCCACCCCAGGCCGCACCAGAAGCCTCCCCCGCACGCTCTGCAGGCTTCTCAGCCACCCCAGGCCGCAGCAGAAGCCTCCCCCGCACGCTCTGCAGGCTTCTCAGCCACCCCAGGCCGCACCAGAAGCCTCCCCCCGCACGCTCTGCAGGCTTCTCAGCCACCCCAGGCCGCACCAGAAGCCTCTCCCGCACGCTCTGCAGGCTTCTCAGCCACCCCAGGCCGCACCAGAAGCCTCTCCCGCACGCTCTTCAGGCTTCTCAGCCACCCCAGGCCGCAGCAGAAGCCTCCCCCGCACGCTCTGCAGGCTTCTCAGCCACCCCAGGCCGCACCAGAAGCCTCCCCCGCACGCTCTGCAGGCTTCCCACCCACCCCAGGCCGCAGCAGAAGCCTCTCCCGCACGCCCTGCAGGCTTCTCAGCCACCCCAGGCCGCAGCAGAAGCCTCTCCCGCACGCTCTGCAGGCTTCTCAGCCACCCCAGGCCGCAGCAGAAGCCTCTCCCGCACGCTCTGCAGGCTTCTCAGCCACCCCAGGCCGCAGCAGAAGCCTCTCCCGCACGCTCTGCAGGCTTCTCAGCCACCCCAGGCCGCAGCAGAAGCCTCTCCCGCACGCTCTGCAGGCTTCTCAGCCACCCCAGGCCGCAGCAGAAGCCTCTCCCGCACGCTCTGCAGGCTTCTCAGCCACCCCAGGCCGCAGCAGAAGCCTCTCCCGCACGCTCTGCAGGCTTCTCAGCCACCCCAGGCCCCAACAGAAGCCTCTCCCGCACGCTCTGCAGGCTTCCGACCCACCCCAGGCCGCAGCAGAAGCCTCTCCCGCACGCTCTGCAGGCTTCCGTCCCACCCCAGGCCGCACCAGAAGCCTCCCCCGCACGCTCTGCAGGCTTCTCAGCCACCCCAGGCCGCACCAGAAGCCTCCCCCGCACGCTCTGCAGGCTTCTCAGCCACCCCAGGCCGCAGCAGAAGCCTCCCCCGCACGCTCTGCAGGCTTCTCAGCCACCCCAGGCCGCAGCAGAAGCCTCCCCCGCACGCTCTGCAGGCTTCTCAGCCACCCCAGGCCCCAACAGAAGCCTCTCCCGCACGCTCTGCAGGCTTCCGACCCA
This sequence comes from Melanerpes formicivorus, assembly GCF_026170545.1. Classification (NCBI taxonomy): domain Eukaryota; kingdom Metazoa; phylum Chordata; class Aves; order Piciformes; family Picidae; genus Melanerpes; species Melanerpes formicivorus. The sequence continues at coordinate 323,389 of NW_027142589.1, read as the reverse complement.
CCCCAGGCCGCACCAGAAGCCTCCCCCGCACGCTCTGTAGGCTTCTGACCCACCCCAGGCCCCAACAGAAGCCTCCCCCGCACGCTCTGCAGGCTTCTCAGCCACCCCAGGCCGCACCAGAAGCCTCTCCCGCACGCTCTGCAGGCTTCTCAGCCACCCCAGGCCGCACCAGAAGCCTCTCCCGCACGCTCTGCAGGCTTCTCAGCCACCCCAGGCCGCACCAGAAGCCTCTCCCGCACGCTCTGCAGGCTTCCGACCCACCCCAGGCCGCACCAGAAGCCTCCCCCCGCACGCTCTGCAGGCTTCTCCGCCACCACAGGCCGCACCAGAGGATCTTTTGCACCTCTCTGGACGCCACCCAGAGACTCCAGGCCGCACCAGAGGCCCCCCCCCCCCAACCATTTACAGGCTGCAGTGCCAGCCTAGGCCCCGCTGGCAGCCTCCCTTGTCTGCTTTGGAAGGCCTCCCATCCACTCCAGACCTGCCTGGAGGCCTCCCTCGACTGCTCCCGGGGCCCTCGAAGCCACCCTAGGCCTTTCTGGAGGACCTGCTCGACCGCTCGGGCGGCTTCTGACGCACCCTCGGCCATCCGGCGCCCAGCAGCTCCCAGGGCCAGGCACCGGCCTCCCCCTCCGGCCGCCCCTGGGGCCGGGGGTGGCTCGGACTCGGCGCCCCCCAACGTGTCGTCCCGTCCCCCCCCGCCCCGCACCGCCGAACATTCGCTGCAGCCGAGGGCTTGCCGCTCGACGCCTACCCCACCCGCCCAGCCCCCCGCTGCGGCCCGGCGCTGCCCCGGCCGCTGCGCCCCGCCTCTCATCGCTCCCCCCACCCGGCAACCGGCCGCCGGGCACGGCAAGTCCCAGGGCAGGGAACAGGTGCTGCCGGGACCCCGTGCTGGCTGCCGGCTTCCCGGGGCTGCCCCGGGCACGGACAGGTCGCCCCCCCGCCCCGGCGAATGTTCACCGAACCGGCTGCCGGCTGCCTTCGAGCACCCCCCGCCCCCCGCCACTATCGTCCCCCCCCGCCCCCCCTCCGCCTCCGCTGCCGCTTCTCCCCGCACCGCCTCCACTGCCTCCCCCCGCCGCCGGCGAACGAGTCGCCGGATCCGTAGGGTGCCGGGAGCCCGAACGGCGAGCGGCTCCGGCTGCTGCCGGGACCGCGGGGATTCGAGCCGGTCCGGCCGCGGCCGGGACCCCGTGCCGGAAGCCGGCATCCCGGGACGGCCCCGGGACGGCCCCGGTCGCCGGCCGGGTGACGTTCAGCGAAGCGGCTGCCGCCAGTCTTTGGGCCTCCCCCGTGCCGGGGCCGCGGGGCTTCGAGCCGGTCCGGCCGCGGCCGGGATCCGGGGCCGGACGATGGCTTCCCGGGCCGGTCCCGGTCGCCTCCCGGGTGACGTTCACCGAAGCGGCTGCCGGCTGTCTTCGAGCCCCTCCCCCCCTCCGCCTCCGCGGCCGCTTCTGCCCGCACCCCCTCCACTGCCTCCCCCCGCCGCCCGCGAACGAGTCGCCGGATCTGTAGGGTGCCGGGAGCCCGAACGGCGAGCGGCTCCGGCTGCTGCCGGGACCGCGGGGATTCGAGACGGTCCGGCCGCGGCCGGGACCCCGTGCCGGAAGCCGGCATCCCCGGACAGCCCCGGGACGGCCCCGGTCGCCGGCCGGGTGACGTTCAGCGAAGCGGCTGCCGGCTGTCTTCGAGCCCCGCCCCCTCCGCCTCCGCTGCCGCTTCTGCCCGCACCGCCTCCACTGCCTCCCCCCGCCGCCGGCGAACGAGTCGCCGGATCCGTAGGGTGCCGGGAGCCCGAACGGCGAGCGGCTCCGGCTGCTGCCGGGACCGCGGGGATTCGAGCCGGTCCGGCCGCGGCCGGGACCCCGTGCCGGAAGCCGGCATCCCGGGACGGCCCCGGGACGGCCCCGGTCGCCGGCCGGGTGACGTTCAGCGAAGCGGCTGCCGCCAGTCTTTGGGCCTCCCCCGTGCCGGGGCCGCGGGGCTTCGAGCCGGTCCGGCCGCGGCCGGGATCCGGGGCCGGACGATGGCTTCCCGGGCCGGTCCCGGTCGCCTCCCGGGTGACGTTCACCGAAGCGGCTGCCGGCTGTCTTCGAGCCCCTCCCCCCCTCCGCCTCCGCGGCCGCTTCTGCCCGCACCCCCTCCACTGCCTCCCCCCGCCGCCCGCGAACGAGTCGCCGGATCTGTAGGGTGCCGGGAGCCCGAACGGCGAGCGGCTCCGGCTGCTGCCGGGACCGCGGGGATTCGAGACGGTCCGGCCGCGGCCGGGACCCCGTGCCGGAAGCCGGCATCCCCGGACAGCCCCGGGACGGCCCCGGTCGCCGGCCGGGTGACGTTCAGCGAAGCGGCTGCCGGCTGTCTTCGAGCCCCCCCCCCTCCGCCTCCGCTGCCGCTTCTGCCCGCACCGCCTCCACTGCCTCCCCCCGCCGCCGGCGAACGAGTCGGCGGATCCGTAGGGTGCCGGGAGCCCGAACGGCGAGCGGCTCCGGCTGCTGCCGGGACCGCGGGGATTCGAGCCGGTCCGGCCGCGGCCGGGACCCCGTGCCGGAAGCCGGCATCCCGGGACGGCCCCGGGACGGCCCCGGTCGCCGGCCGGGTGACGTTCAGCGAAGCGGCTGCCGCCAGTCTTTGGGCCTCCCCCGTGCCGGGGCCGCGGGGCTTCGAGCCGGTCCGGCCGCGGCCGGGATCCCGGGCCGGACGATGGCTTCCCGGGCCGGTCCCGGTCGCCTCCCGGGTGACGTTCACCGAAGCGGCTGACGGCTGTCTTCGAGCCCCCCCCCCCCCTCCGCCTCCGCGGCCGCTTCTGCCCGCACCCCCTCCACTGCCTCCCCCCGCCGCCCGCGAACGAGTCGCCGGATCTGTAGGGTGCCGGGAGCCCGAACGGCGAGCGGCTCCGGCTGCTGCCGGGACCGCGGGGATTCGAGCCGCTCCGGCCGCGGCCGGGACCCCGTGCCGGAAGCCGGCATCCCCGGACAGCCCCGGGACGGCCCCGGTCGCCGGCCGGGTGACGTTCACCGAAGCGGCTGCCGGCTGTCTTCGAGCCCCCCCCCCCCCTCCGCCTCCGCTGCCGCTTCTGCCCGCACCCCCTCCACTGCCTCCCCCCGCCGCCGGCGAACGAGTCGGCGGATCCGTAGGGTGCCGGGAGCCCGAACGGCGAGCGGCTCCGGCTGCTGCCGGGACCGCGGGGCTTCGAGCCGCTCCGGCCGCGGCCGGGACCCCGTGCCGGAAGCCGGCATCCCGGGACGGCCCCGGGACGGCCCCGGTCGCCGGCCGGGTGACGTTCAGCGAAGCGGCTGCCGCCAGTCTTTGGGCCTCCCCCGTGCCGGGGCCGCGGGGCTTCGAGCCGGTCCGGCCGCGGCCGGGATCCCGGGCCGGACGATGGCTTCCCGGGCCGGTCGCCGGTCGCCTCCCGGGTGACGTTCACCGAAGCGGTTGACGGCTGTCTCCGAGCCCCCCCCCCCCCCCTCCGCCTCCGCTGCCGCTTCTGCCCGCACCTCCTTCACTGCCTCCCCCCGCCTCCCGCGAACGAGTCGCCGGATCCGTAGGGTGCCGGGAGCCCGAACGGCGAGCGGCTCCGGCTGCTGCCGGGACCGCGGGGATTCGAGCCGGTCCGGCCGCGGCCGGGACCCCGTGGCGGAAGCCGGCATCCCGGGACGGCCCCGGGACGGCCCCGATCGCCTCCTGGGTGACGTTCACCGAAGCGGCTGCCGGCTGTCTTCGAGCCCCCCCCCCCCTCCGCCTCCGCTGCCGCTTCTCCCCCGCACCCCCTCCACTGCCTCCCCCCGCCGCCGGCGAACGAGTCGGCGGATCCACACCGTCCCGAGAGCCCGAGGCGGCGGCACCCAGTGCGGGTCCGGCCGAGGCCGGGACCCCGTGCCTGTCGCAGGCTTCCCGGGACGGCCCCGGAACGGCCGCGGTCGCCGGCCGGGTGACGTTCTCCGAAGCGGCTGCCGGCTGTCTTCGAGCCCCCCCCCCCCCTCCGCCTCCGCTGCCGCTTCTGCCCGCACCTCCTTCACTGCCTCCCCCCGCCGCCGGCGAACGAGTCGCCGGATCCGTAGGGTGCCGGGAGCCCGAACGGCGAGCGGCTCCGGCTGCTGCCGGGACCGCGGGGATTCGAGCCGCTCCGGCCGCGGCCGGGACCCCGTGCCGGAAGCCGGCATCCCGGGACGGCCCCGGGACGGCCCCGATCGCCTCCTGGGTGACGTTCACCGAAGCGGCTGCCGGCTGTCTTCGAGCCCCCCCCCCCCTCCGCCTCCGCTGCCGCTTCTCCCCGCACCCCCTCCACTGCCTCCCCCCGCCGCCGGCGAACGAGTCGGCGGATCCATACCGTCCCGAGAGCCCGAGGCGGCGGCACCCAGTGCGGGTCCGGCCGAGGCCGGGACCCCGTGCCTGTCGCAGGCTTCCCGGGACGGCCCCGGAACGGCCGCGGTCGCCGGCCGGGTGACGTTCTCCGAAGCGGCTGCCGGCTGTCTTCGAGCCCCCCCCCCCCCTCCGCCTCCGCTGCCGCTTCTGCCCGCACCTCCTTCACTGCCTCCCCCCGCCGCCGGCGAACGAGTCGCCGGATCCGTAGGGTGCCGGGAGCCCGAACGGCGAGCGGCTCCGGCTGCTGCCGGGACCGCGGGGATTCGAGCCGCTCCGGCCGCGGCCAGGACCCCGTGCCGGATGCCGGCATCCCGGGACGGCCCCGGGACGGCCCCGGTCGCCGGCCGGGTGACGTTCAGCGAAGCGGCTGCCGCCAGTCTTTGGGCCTCCCCCGTGCCGGGGCCGCGGGGCTTCGAGCCGGTCCGGCCGCGGCTGGGACCCCGTGCCTGTCGCAGGCTTCCCGGGACGGCCCCGGAACGGCCGCGGTCGCCGGCCGGGTGACGTTCACCGAGGCGACTGCCGGCTGTCTTCGAGCCCCCCCCCCCCCTGCCGGAGCCGCGGGGATACGAGCCGGTCCGGCCGCGGCCGGGACCCCGTGCCGGAAGCCGGCATCCCGGGACGGCCCCGGGACGGCCCCGATCGCCTCCTGGGTGACGTTCACCGAAGCGGCTGCCGGCTGTCTTCGAGCCCCCCCCCCCTCCGCCTCCGCTGCCGCTTCTCCCCGCACCCCCTCCACTGCCTCCCCCCGCCGCCCGCGAACGAGTCGCCGGATCTGTAGGGGGCCGGGAGCCCGAGGCGGCGAGTGGCTCCGGCTGCTGCCGGGACCGCGAGGCTTCGAGCCGGTCCGGCCGCGGCCGGGATCTCGTGCCGAACGTCGTCTTCCCGGGACGGTCCCGGGAGGGCCCCAGTCTCCTCCCGGGTGACGTTCACCGAAGCGGCTGCCGGCTGTCTTCGAGCCCCCACCCCTGCCGTGGCCGCGGGGATTCGCCCCGGTCCGGCAGCTGACGGTTCCCTGTGTCGGACGCCGGCTTCCCGGGACTGCCCCGGGACAGCCCCGGTCGCCTCCCGGGTGACGTTCACCGAAGCTGCTGCCGCCTGTCTTTGTCCCCCCCCCCCCGTGCTCTCCCTCAGGCGGGAGGTAGACGTGCTCTCCCTCGGCGAGTAGACGTGCTCTCCCTCGGCGAGTAGACGTGCTCTCCCTCGGCGAGTAGACGTGCTCTCCCTCGGCGAGTAGACGTGCTCTCCCTCGGCGAGTAGACGTGCTCTCCCTGGGCGAGTAGACGTGCTCTCCCTGGGCGAGTAGACGTGCTCTCCCTGGGCGAGTAGACGTGCTCTCCCTGGGCGAGTAGACGTGCTCTCCCTGGGCGAGTAGACGTGCTCTCCCTGGGCGAGTAGACGTGCTCTCCCTGGGCGAGTAGACGTGCTCTCCCTGGGCGAGTAGACGTGCTCTCCCTGGGCGAGTAGACGTGCTCTCCCTGGGCGAGTAGACGTGCTCTCCCTGGGCGAGTAGACGTGCTCTCCCTG
>NW_027142589.1:290000-300000 GCF_026170545.1 Melanerpes formicivorus | reverse complement strand
TCGCCGCGGCCACCACCGCCCCCCCCCACACCCCCCGGCCCCCGTTACCGGTTTGCGCGGAGCCCCCCCTCCCGACGTTGCCTCTTGCCGCTGCTGCCACCCCCAGCTCCCCACACCCCCCGGCTCCCGTTAGCGGTTTGCGCGGAGCCCCCCCTTCCCGCCGTTGCCTCTTGCCGCTACCCCCGCCCCCCCCCCCCGCTGCCGGTTTGCGCGGAGCCCCCCCGCCTGCCGTTGCCTCTTGCCGCGGCCACCACCGCCCCCCCCCACACCCCCCGGCCCCCGTTACCGGTTTGCGCGGAGCCCCCCCTCCCGACGTTGCCTCTTGCCGCTGCTGCCACCCCCAGCTCCCCACACCCCCCGGCTCCCGTTACCGCTTTGCACGGAGCCCCCCCGCCCGCCGTTATCTCTTGCCGCTGCCGCGACCCATCTCCCCCCCCCCCGCCGCCGCTAACTGCCCCCCGAAGCCGCTAGCAGCTGGGCACCCCCCGCCAAAGCCGCCGCGGCTTCCCCTTCCCACATTGTCCCCTGGAGGGGGGATCGCGACGCGGGCTGCCGCTTCCCTCCCGGGCTGCCCGGCTGCTCTCTAACCCCTGCGACCGAGGCGGCGCTGTTAGGGCGGCCGTGCCGGTGCCCCTTGCCGCAGCTAGCCTCTCGCCGCTGCCCCTCCCGTCCGTCGTCCCCCGTCCCCAAAAACTTGCTGCTCTCCACGCTGGAGCCTGCACGGGGGAGGTTGCGCTCCGCTCCTCCGGCCCTAAAGCCGCCCTCGCCCGCCCCCCGGCTTGCCGCTTGGCTGGGCTGCCCGCCCGCCCGCTAATCCCCCCAACGCCCCCACCCCAAAAACACCCCAGCCCTACCGCATGCCGCTCCCCCTCTCCCCGCTCTCGCTGACCGCTGCCACCCCCCCCCCACCCCTCCCCCCCGAAACAAACCCCCCAGCCCTACCGCATGCCGCTCCCCCTCTCTCCCTAGCCTGCCCCCCCCGCCGTCGCTTGCTGCTGCCGCCGCCGCCGCCGCCGCCGCCGCCGCCGCCGGGACCCGCCTCGGTCTGGTGGCGCGCGCTCGGAGATCCCCGGCTACCCGTCCGTCCGTCCCTCCCTCCCGCCCCGCCCCGGGGGAGGGCCCGGGGCAGCGCGGGCAGGCGGGGAGCAAAAAAAGGCGCGGGCGCCAAAAAACGTCGGGGTCCCGGGGTGGCGGAGGGGGGCGGCGGCGGGGGCGGCGGCGGGTACACGGCGCCGGGTCCAGGGCGCCGGGTCCAGCCCGTCCCGGGGCGGGGACAGGTGGTGTCGTCCGTCCCCGCCCCCGTAACCTGCTCTGAAGCATCCGCTTCCCGCCGCGGTTCGCCCTCCACCCCCCCGCCGCACACGCAGCTGCCGCTTCCCGCCGCCTCTGCCCCCCGCCCCGGGATCAACCACCCGCCGGGTCCAGCCGGTCCCGGTCCCGGGAACCTGCTCCCGGGGCCAGCCGGAGCCACGCCCCCTCCTCTGACGCTTCCAGCTGCCGCCTCCCCTCCCACCCCCCAAACTCACACTGGCCCTCGCCGGCCCGCCCACCCGCCTACCTGCTTGCCCGCCGCCGCTGGGTGGCGTGCCGGACACTCTCGCACACAGGTACACAGACAGGGACACAGGGACACAGGCACTCGGGCACACAGGGACACAGGGACACAGGGACACAAGGACACAGGGACACAGGCACTCAGGCACTCAGGCACTCAGGGACACAGGGACACAGGGACACAGGCACTCAGGCACTCAGGGACACAGGGACACAGGGACACAGGGACACAGGCACTCAGGCACACAGGGACACAGGTGGCGGGCCGGAGGCCTCTCTCCACTGTGTGGCAGGGGTCCAAGAGCCACCCCAGCCCAACCCAGAGGGTCTTTTGCACCTCTCTAGAGGCCACCCAGAGACCCCAGGCCGCAGCAGAAGCCTCCCCCGCATGCTCTGCAGGCTTCCGACCCACCCCAGGCCGCACCAGAAGCCTCCCCCGCAAGCTCTGCAGGCTTCCGACCCACCCCAGGCCGCAGCAGAAGCCTCTCCCGCACGCTCTGCAGGCTTCTCAGCCACCCCAGGCCGCAGCAGAAGCCTCCCCCGCACGCTCTGCAGGCTTCTCAGCCACCCCAGGCCGCACCAGAAGCCTCTCCCGCACGCTCTGCAGGCTTCTCAGCCACCCCAGGCCGCACCAGAAGCCTCCCCCGCACGCTCTGCAGGCTTCTCAGCCACCCCAGGCCGCACCAGAAGCCTCCCCCGCACGCTCTGCAGGCTTCTCAGCCACCCCAGGCCGCAGCAGAAGCCTCCCCCGCACGCTCTGCAGGCTTCTCAGCCACCCCAGGCCGCACCAGAAGCCTCCCCCGCACGCTCTGCAGGCTTCTCAGCCACCCCAGGCCGCACCAGAAGCCTCTCCCGCACGCTCTGCAGGCTTCTCAGCCACCCCAGGCCGCACCAGAAGCCTCTCCCGCACGCTCTTCAGGCTTCTCAGCCACCCCAGGCCGCAGCAGAAGCCTCCCCCGCACGCTCTGCAGGCTTCTCAGCCACCCCAGGCCGCACCAGAAGCCTCCCCCGCACGCTCTGCAGGCTTCCCACCCACCCCAGGCCGCAGCAGAAGCCTCTCCCGCACGCCCTGCAGGCTTCTCAGCCACCCCAGGCCGCAGCAGAAGCCTCTCCCGCACGCTCTGCAGGCTTCTCAGCCACCCCAGGCCGCAGCAGAAGCCTCTCCCGCACGCTCTGCAGGCTTCTCAGCCACCCCAGGCCGCAGCAGAAGCCTCTCCCGCACGCTCTGCAGGCTTCTCAGCCACCCCAGGCCGCAGCAGAAGCCTCTCCCGCACGCTCTGCAGGCTTCTCAGCCACCCCAGGCCGCAGCAGAAGCCTCTCCCGCACGCTCTGCAGGCTTCTCAGCCACCCCAGGCCGCAGCAGAAGCCTCTCCCGCACGCTCTGCAGGCTTCTCAGCCACCCCAGGCCCCAACAGAAGCCTCTCCCGCACGCTCTGCAGGCTTCCGACCCACCCCAGGCCGCAGCAGAAGCCTCTCCCGCACGCTCTGCAGGCTTCCGTCCCACCCCAGGCCGCACCAGAAGCCTCCCCCGCACGCTCTGCAGGCTTCTCAGCCACCCCAGGCCGCACCAGAAGCCTCCCCCGCACGCTCTGCAGGCTTCTCAGCCACCCCAGGCCGCAGCAGAAGCCTCCCCCGCACGCTCTGCAGGCTTCTCAGCCACCCCAGGCCGCAGCAGAAGCCTCCCCCGCACGCTCTGCAGGCTTCTCAGCCACCCCAGGCCCCAACAGAAGCCTCTCCCGCACGCTCTGCAGGCTTCCGACCCACCCCAGGCCGCACCAGAAGCCTCCCCTCCCCCGCACGCTCTGTAGGCTTCTGACCCACCCCAGGCCCCAACAGAAGCCTCCCCCGCACGCTCTGCAGGCTTCTCAGCCACCCCAGGCCGCAGCAGAAGCCTCTCCCGCACGCTCTGCAGGCTTCTCAGCCACCCCAGGCCGCACCAGAAGCCTCTCCCGCACGCTCTGCAGGCTTCTCAGCCACCCCAGGCCGCACCAGAAGCCTCTCCCGCACGCTCTGCAGGCTTCCGACCCACCCCAGGCCGCACCAGAAGCCTCCCCCGCACGCTCTGCAGGCTTCTCCGCCACCACAGGCCGCACCAGAGGATCTTTTGCACCTCTCTGGACGCCACCCAGAGACTCCAGGCCGCACCAGAGGCCCCCCCCCCCAACCATTTACAGGCTGCAGTGCCAGCCTAGGCCCCGCTGGCAGCCTCCCTTGTCTGCTTTGGAAGGCCTCCCATCCACTCCAGACCTGCCTGGAGGCCTCCCTCGACTGCTCCCGGGGCCCTCGAAGCCACCCTAGGCCTTTCTGGAGGACCTGCTCGACCGCTCGGGCGGCTTCTGACGCACCCTCGGCCATCCGGCGCCCAGCAGCTCCCAGGGCCAGGCACCGGCCTCCCCCTCCGGCCGCCCCTGGGGCCGGGGGTGGCTCGGACTCGGCGCCCCCAACGTGTCGTCCCGTCCCCCCCCCGCCCCGCACCGCCGAACATTCGCTGCAGCCGAGGGCTTGCCGCTCGACGCCTACCCCACCCGCCCAGCCCCCCGCTGCGGCCCGGCGCTGCCCCGGCCGCTGCGCCCCGCCTCTCATCGCTCCCCCCACCCGGCAACCGGCCGCCGGGCACGGCAAGTCCCAGGGCAGGGAACAGGTGCTGCCGGGACCCCGTGCTGGCTGCCGGCTTCCCGGGGCTGCCCCGGGCACGGACAGGTCGCCCCCCCCGCCCCGGCGAATGTTCACCGAACCGGCTGCCGGCTGCCTTCGAGCACCCCCCGCCCCCCGCCACTATCGTCCCCCCCGCCCCCCCTCCGCCTCCGCTGCCGCTTCTCCCCGCACCGCCTCCACTGCCTCCCCCCGCCGCCGGCGAACGAGTCGCCGGATCCGTAGGGTGCCGGGAGCCCGAACGGCGAGCGGCTCCGGCTGCTGCCGGGACCGCGGGGATTCGAGCCGGTCCGGCCGCGGCCGGGACCCCGTGCCGGAAGCCGGCATCCCGGGACGGCCCCGGGACGGCCCCGGTCGCCGGCCGGGTGACGTTCAGCGAAGCGGCTGCCGCCAGTCTTTGGGCCTCCCCCGTGCCGGGGCCGCGGGGCTTCGAGCCGGTCCGGCCGCGGCCGGGATCCGGGGCCGGACGATGGCTTCCCGGGCCGGTCCCGGTCGCCTCCCGGGTGACGTTCACCGAAGCGGCTGCCGGCTGTCTTCGAGCCCCTCCCCCCCTCCGCCTCCGCGGCCGCTTCTGCCCGCACCCCCTCCACTGCCTCCCCCCGCCGCCCGCGAACGAGTCGCCGGATCTGTAGGGTGCCGGGAGCCCGAACGGCGAGCGGCTCCGGCTGCTGCCGGGACCGCGGGGATTCGAGACGGTCCGGCCGCGGCCGGGACCCCGTGCCGGAAGCCGGCATCCCCGGACAGCCCCGGGACGGCCCCGGTCGCCGGCCGGGTGACGTTCAGCGAAGCGGCTGCCGGCTGTCTTCGAGCCCCCCCCCCCTCCGCCTCCGCTGCCGCTTCTGCCCGCACCGCCTCCACTGCCTCCCCCCGCCGCCGGCGAACGAGTCGGCGGATCCGTAGGGTGCCGGGAGCCCGAACGGCGAGCGGCTCCGGCTGCTGCCGGGACCGCGGGGATTCGAGCCGGTCCGGCCGCGGCCGGGACCCCGTGCCGGAAGCCGGCATCCCGGGACGGCCCCGGGACGGCCCCGGTCGCCGGCCGGGTGACGTTCAGCGAAGCGGCTGCCGCCAGTCTTTGGGCCTCCCCCGTGCCGGGGCCGCGGGGCTTCGAGCCGGTCCGGCCGCGGCCGGGATCCCGGGCCGGACGATGGCTTCCCGGGCCGGTCCCGGTCGCCTCCCGGGTGACGTTCACCGAAGCGGCTGACGGCTGTCTTCGAGCCCCCCCCCCCCCTCCGCCTCCGCGGCCGCTTCTGCCCGCACCCCCTCCACTGCCTCCCCCCGCCGCCCGCGAACGAGTCGCCGGATCTGTAGGGTGCCGGGAGCCCGAACGGCGAGCGGCTCCGGCTGCTGCCGGGACCGCGGGGATTCGAGCCGCTCCGGCCGCGGCCGGGACCCCGTGCCGGAAGCCGGCATCCCCGGACAGCCCCGGGACGGCCCCGGTCGCCGGCCGGGTGACGTTCACCGAAGCGGCTGCCGGCTGTCTTCGAGCCCCCCCCCCCCCTCCGCCTCCGCTGCCGCTTCTGCCCGCACCCCCTCCACTGCCTCCCCCCGCCGCCGGCGAACGAGTCGGCGGATCCGTAGGGTGCCGGGAGCCCGAACGGCGAGCGGCTCCGGCTGCTGCCGGGACCGCGGGGCTTCGAGCCGCTCCGGCCGCGGCCGGGACCCCGTGCCGGAAGCCGGCATCCCGGGACGGCCCCGGGACGGCCCCGGTCGCCGGCCGGGTGACGTTCAGCGAAGCGGCTGCCGCCAGTCTTTGGGCCTCCCCCGTGCCGGGGCCGCGGGGCTTCGAGCCGGTCCGGCCGCGGCCGGGATCCCGGGCCGGACGATGGCTTCCCGGGCCGGTCGCCGGTCGCCTCCCGGGTGACGTTCACCGAAGCGGTTGACGGCTGTCTCCGAGCCCCCCCCCCCCCCCTCCGCCTCCGCTGCCGCTTCTGCCCGCACCTCCTTCACTGCCTCCCCCCGCCTCCCGCGAACGAGTCGCCGGATCCGTAGGGTGCCGGGAGCCCGAACGGCGAGCGGCTCCGGCTGCTGCCGGGACCGCGGGGATTCGAGCCGGTCCGGCCGCGGCCGGGACCCCGTGGCGGAAGCCGGCATCCCGGGACGGCCCCGGGACGGCCCCGATCGCCTCCTGGGTGACGTTCACCGAAGCGGCTGCCGGCTGTCTTCGAGCCCCCCCCCCCCTCCGCCTCCGCTGCCGCTTCTCCCCGCACCCCCTCCACTGCCTCCCCCCGCCGCCGGCGAACGAGTCGGCGGATCCACACCGTCCCGAGAGCCCGAGGCGGCGGCACCCAGTGCGGGTCCGGCCGAGGCCGGGACCCCGTGCCTGTCGCAGGCTTCCCGGGACGGCCCCGGAACGGCCGCGGTCGCCGGCCGGGTGACGTTCTCCGAAGCGGCTGCCGGCTGTCTTCGAGCCCCCCCCCCCCCCTCCGCCTCCGCTGCCGCTTCTGCCCGCACCTCCTTCACTGCCTCCCCCCGCCGCCGGCGAACGAGTCGCCGGATCCGTAGGGTGCCGGGAGCCCGAACGGCGAGCGGCTCCGGCTGCTGCCGGGACCGCGGGGATTCGAGCCGCTCCGGCCGCGGCCGGGACCCCGTGCCGGAAGCCGGCATCCCGGGACGGCCCCGGGACGGCCCCGATCGCCTCCTGGGTGACGTTCACCGAAGCGGCTGCCGGCTGTCTTCGAGCCCCCCCCCCCCCTCCGCCTCCGCTGCCGCTTCTCCCCGCACCCCCTCCACTGCCTCCCCCCGCCGCCGGCGAACGAGTCGGCGGATCCATACCGTCCCGAGAGCCCGAGGCGGCGGCACCCAGTGCGGGTCCGGCCGAGGCCGGGACCCCGTGCCTGTCGCAGGCTTCCCGGGACGGCCCCGGAACGGCCGCGGTCGCCGGCCGGGTGACGTTCTCCGAAGCGGCTGCCGGCTGTCTTCGAGCCCCCCCCCCCCCCTCCGCCTCCGCTGCCGCTTCTGCCCGCACCTCCTTCACTGCCTCCCCCCGCCGCCGGCGAACGAGTCGCCGGATCCGTAGGGTGCCGGGAGCCCGAACGGCGAGCGGCTCCGGCTGCTGCCGGGACCGCGGGGATTCGAGCCGCTCCGGCCGCGGCCAGGACCCCGTGCCGGATGCCGGCATCCCGGGACGGCCCCGGGACGGCCCCGGTCGCCGGCCGGGTGACGTTCAGCGAAGCGGCTGCCGCCAGTCTTTGGGCCTCCCCCGTGCCGGGGCCGCGGGGCTTCGAGCCGGTCCGGCCGCGGCTGGGACCCCGTGCCTGTCGCAGGCTTCCCGGGACGGCCCCGGAACGGCCGCGGTCGCCGGCCGGGTGACGTTCACCGAGGCGACTGCCGGCTGTCTTCGAGCCCCCCCCCCCCCTGCCGGAGCCGCGGGGATACGAGCCGGTCCGGCCGCGGCCGGGACCCCGTGCCGGAAGCCGGCATCCCGGGACGGCCCCGGGACGGCCCCGATCGCCTCCTGGGTGACGTTCACCGAAGCGGCTGCCGGCTGTCTTCGAGCCCCCCCCCCCTCCGCCTCCGCTGCCGCTTCTCCCCGCACCCCCTCCACTGCCTCCCCCCGCCGCCCGCGAACGAGTCGCCGGATCTGTAGGGGGCCGGGAGCCCGAGGCGGCGAGCGGCTCCGGCTGCTGCCGGGACCGCGAGGCTTCGAGCCGGTCCGGCCGCGGCCGGGATCTCGTGCCGAACGTCGTCTTCCCGGGACGGTCCCGGGAGGGCCCCAGTCTCCTCCCGGGTGACGTTCACCGAAGCGGCTGCCGGCTGTCTTCGAGCCCCCACCCCTGCCGTGGCCGCGGGGATTCGCCCCGGTCCGGCAGCTGACGGTTCCCTGTGTCGGACGCCGGCTTCCCGGGACTGCCCCGGGACAGCCCCGGTCGCCTCCCGGGTGACGTTCACCGAAGCTGCTGCCGCCTGTCTTTGTCCCCCCCCCCCCGTGCTCTCCCTCAGGCGGGAGGTAGACGTGCTCTCCCTCGGCGAGTAGACGTGCTCTCCCTCGGCGAGTAGACGTGCTCTCCCTCGGCGAGTAGACGTGCTCTCCCTCGGCGAGTAGACGTGCTCTCCCTCGGCGAGTAGACGTGCTCTCCCTGGGCGAGTAGACGTGCTCTCCCTGGGCGAGTAGACGTGCTCTCCCTGGGCGAGTAGACGTGCTCTCCCTGGGCGAGTAGACGTGCTCTCCCTGGGCGAGTAGACGTGCTCTCCCTGGGCGAGTAGACGTGCTCTCCCTGGGCGAGTAGACGTGCTCTCCCTCGGCGAGTAGACGTGCTCTCCCTGGGCGAGTAGACGTGCTCTCCCTGGGCGAGTAGACGTGCTCTCCCTGGGCGAGTAGACGTGCTCTCCCTGGGCGAGTAGACGTGCTCTCCCTGGGCGAGTAGACGTGCTCTCCCTCGGCGAGTAGACGTGCTCTCCCTCGGCGAGTAGACGTGCTCTCCCTGGGCGAGTAGACGTGCTCTCCCTCGGCGAGTAGACGTGCTCTCCGCGGAGATCGCGCTTGTCGCCAAGGGGTCGCTGTTGCGCTCTGCCTCCGCCTACGTCATCGTACAAGCCGGCGTGATTTCTGCGACCTGCCGCTGGGCGGAGGTCGGCTGGTTGTGCGCTCGCGGAGCTGACGGCCCTCCAGTTCCGTATATGAGGGAACAAGCGACGCCGAGCACTCCCAGGGCAGCGCTGCCGAGCGGCTGCTCCAAGCCACCCGCCAGGCGGCTGGGCAGGGGTCCGTCTGGCTTCTCGGTGGCTTTCGCCCGGGTCAGAGAGGGGACCCGCGGGGCCGAACAAAGGCGCGGCGGTTTGGAGCGGCCGCTGGCGCACCCTCAGCGGTGTTGGATGGGTTTCGCTCGTCCGTGAGCCGGAGCCCAGCCCGGGCTCGGCAACGAAAGCGGGGAAAAGAAAAAAAGTTGACGAGTGGCTGGCGCCGGCCACTGCCAAAGTGTGGAACCCCCGAAGCGAAGTTTGCCCGGTGGGGCACGGGGGCAGAGAAAGCCGGGGAGACGTGGTGCCGGCGTCGGTCCCACCAAGAATGGAAAGCAAGCCCGTCCAGGTACGGCGAGAGAGAGCCCGGTAAGGGGCAGAGAGAGTTCCCAGCACTGGACCCTCTTCACGGGGGTTCCCCCCCATGGCCAAAGCCGCAGCCCGCGGGGGCACGGCATCTAAGGGAAAAGCCAGCGGCGGTGACTGGCCACTCGTATGCTATGGAGCCCGGCATGGGGGGAGGAGGGCAAGCCGGTGCCCCAGCACGGCTTCCTCCTGGCTCCAGAGGGGCGCCCCGTGATGGAGATGTAACTCGGTGCAGCTTGAGGGAAAATGCAAGCCCACATTTCGGGGAGGCAGAGGTGCCCTGTGAGCCGGTGCGGCCCGGTGCAGCTTGCCCCCCCCCCCCCATCTCTGGAGGGCGCCCCGTTTGCTCCTCCGGCGTGTTGCCCGCACGCCGAGCCCCGTGCCTGCTGGCTGCTCCCGAGGGCGGTGGCGGGTGCGCGTGGCTGTGTCTGTCCCAGAAGAGCGAGGCCGTGGGGCCTCCGCTGGCTTCCTTTCCTTCTGTCCTTGTTGATCGATGAGGCCTTTCGGGTCGCGTCGGAAAGGGCCCCCGGCCGGCAGGGCAAGGGCGGTCTTCCTTTCCACTTCGCTTCCCGTCGCGTGTGAGGTGTCGTCCTCGTTCCCCCAGCCCCGAGCGGCTCGAGCGGGGGGGAGCCGTGGCGTTAGCGGCCCGGCGCGTGCCTTGCCGCATCCTCCCCTTTCCACCTCCCCCCCGGCGCTGGGGCAGGGTTCGGGGACCGGTCGACCGCAACCGGCTTTGTGACTGCTGCGTGGC
>NW_027142589.1:267500-277500 GCF_026170545.1 Melanerpes formicivorus | reverse complement strand
GTTTGCGCGTAGCCCCCCCTTCCCGCCGTTGCCTCTTGCCGCTACCCCCGCCCCCCCCCCGCTGCCGGTTTGCGCGGAGCCCCCCCTTCCCGCCGTTGCCTCTTGCCGTTACCCCCGCCCCCCCCCCGCTGCCGGTTTGCGCGGAGCCCCCCCGCCTGCCGTTGCCTCTCGCCGCGGCCACCACCGCCCCCCCCCACACCCCCCGGCCCCCGTTACCGGTTTGCGCGGAGCCCCCCCTCCCGACGTTGCCTCTTGCCGCTGCTGCCACCCCCAGCTCCCCACACCCCCCGGCTCCCGTTAGCGGTTTGCGCGGAGCCCCCCCTTCCCGCCGTTGCCTCTTGCCGCTACCCCCGCCCCCCCCCCCCGCTGCCGGTTTGCGCGGAGCCCCCCCGCCTGCCGTTGCCTCTTGCCGCGGCCACCACCGCCCCCCCCACACCCCCCGGCCCCCGTTACCGGTTTGCGCGGAGCCCCCCCTCCCGACGTTGCCTCTTGCCGCTGCTGCCACCCCCAGCTCCCCACACCCCCCGGCTCCCGTTACCGCTTTGCACGGAGCCCCCCCGCCCGCCGTTATCTCTTGCCGCTGCCGCGACCCATCTCCCCCCCCCCCGCCGCCGCTAACTGCCCCCCGAAGCCGCTAGCAGCTGGGCACCCCCCGCCAAAGCCGCCGCGGCTTCCCCTTCCCACATTGTCCCCTGGAGGGGGGATCGCGACGCGGGCTGCCGCTTCCCTCCCGGGCTGCCCGGCTGCTCTCTAACCCCTGCGACCGAGGCGGCGCTGTTAGGGCGGCCGTGCCGGTGCCCCTTGCCGCAGCTAGCCTCTCGCCGCTGCCCCTCCCGTCCGTCGTCCCCCGTCCCCAAAAACTTGCTGCTCTCCACGCTGGAGCCTGCACGGGGGAGGTTGCGCTCCGCTCCTCCGGCCCTAAAGCCGCCCTCGCCCGCCCCCCGGCTTGCCGCTTGGCTGGGCTGCCCGCCCGCCCGCTAATCCCCCCAACGCCCCCACCCCAAAAACACCCCAGCCCTACCGCATGCCGCTCCCCCTCTCCCCGCTCTCGCTGACCGCTGCCACCCCCCCCCACCCCTCCCCCCCGAAACAAACCCCCCAGCCCTACCGCATGCCGCTCCCCCTCTCTCCCTAGCCTGCCCCCCCCGCCGTCGCTTGCTGCTGCCGCCGCCGCCGCCGCCGCCGCCGCCGCCGCCGGGACCCGCCTCGGTCTGGTGGCGCGCGCTCGGAGATCCCCGGCTACCCGTCCGTCCGTCCCTCCCTCCCGCCCCGCCCCGGGGGAGGGCCCGGGGCAGCGCGGGCAGGCGGGGAGCAAAAAAAGGCGCGGGCGCCAAAAAACGTCGGGGTCCCGGGGTGGCGGAGGGGGGCGGCGGCGGGGGCGGCGGCGGGTACACGGCGCCGGGTCCAGGGCGCCGGGTCCAGCCCGTCCCGGGGCGGGGACAGGTGGTGTCGTCCGTCCCCGCCCCCGTAACCTGCTCTGAAGCATCCGCTTCCCGCCGCGGTTCGCCCTCCACCCCCCCGCCGCACACGCAGCTGCCGCTTCCCGCCGCCTCTGCCCCCCGCCCCGGGATCAACCACCCGCCGGGTCCAGCCGGTCCCGGTCCCGGGAACCTGCTCCCGGGGCCAGCCGGAGCCACGCCCCCTCCTCTGACGCTTCCAGCTGCCGCCTCCCCTCCCACCCCCCAAACTCACACTGGCCCTCGCCGGCCCGCCCACCCGCCTACCTGCTTGCCCGCCGCCGCTGGGTGGCGTGCCGGACACTCTCGCACACAGGTACACAGACAGGGACACAGGGACACAGGCACTCGGGCACACAGGGACACAGGGACACAGGGACACAAGGACACAGGGACACAGGCACTCAGGCACTCAGGCACTCAGGGACACAGGGACACAGGGACACAGGCACTCAGGCACTCAGGGACACAGGGACACAGGGACACAGGGACACAGGCACTCAGGCACACAGGGACACAGGTGGCGGGCCGGAGGCCTCTCTCCACTGTGTGGCAGGGGTCCAAGAGCCACCCCAGCCCAACCCAGAGGGTCTTTTGCACCTCTCTAGAGGCCACCCAGAGACCCCAGGCCGCAGCAGAAGCCTCCCCCGCATGCTCTGCAGGCTTCCGACCCACCCCAGGCCGCACCAGAAGCCTCCCCCGCAAGCTCTGCAGGCTTCCGACCCACCCCAGGCCGCAGCAGAAGCCTCTCCCGCACGCTCTGCAGGCTTCTCAGCCACCCCAGGCCGCAGCAGAAGCCTCCCCCGCACGCTCTGCAGGCTTCTCAGCCACCCCAGGCCGCACCAGAAGCCTCTCCCGCACGCTCTGCAGGCTTCTCAGCCACCCCAGGCCGCACCAGAAGCCTCCCCCGCACGCTCTGCAGGCTTCTCAGCCACCCCAGGCCGCACCAGAAGCCTCCCCCGCACGCTCTGCAGGCTTCTCAGCCACCCCAGGCCGCAGCAGAAGCCTCCCCCGCACGCTCTGCAGGCTTCTCAGCCACCCCAGGCCGCACCAGAAGCCTCCCCCGCACGCTCTGCAGGCTTCTCAGCCACCCCAGGCCGCACCAGAAGCCTCTCCCGCACGCTCTGCAGGCTTCTCAGCCACCCCAGGCCGCACCAGAAGCCTCTCCCGCACGCTCTTCAGGCTTCTCAGCCACCCCAGGCCGCAGCAGAAGCCTCCCCCGCACGCTCTGCAGGCTTCTCAGCCACCCCAGGCCGCACCAGAAGCCTCCCCCGCACGCTCTGCAGGCTTCCCACCCACCCCAGGCCGCAGCAGAAGCCTCTCCCGCACGCCCTGCAGGCTTCTCAGCCACCCCAGGCCGCAGCAGAAGCCTCTCCCGCACGCTCTGCAGGCTTCTCAGCCACCCCAGGCCGCAGCAGAAGCCTCTCCCGCACGCTCTGCAGGCTTCTCAGCCACCCCAGGCCGCAGCAGAAGCCTCTCCCGCACGCTCTGCAGGCTTCTCAGCCACCCCAGGCCGCAGCAGAAGCCTCTCCCGCACGCTCTGCAGGCTTCTCAGCCACCCCAGGCCGCAGCAGAAGCCTCTCCCGCACGCTCTGCAGGCTTCTCAGCCACCCCAGGCCGCAGCAGAAGCCTCTCCCGCACGCTCTGCAGGCTTCTCAGCCACCCCAGGCCCCAACAGAAGCCTCTCCCGCACGCTCTGCAGGCTTCCGACCCACCCCAGGCCGCAGCAGAAGCCTCTCCCGCACGCTCTGCAGGCTTCCGTCCCACCCCAGGCCGCACCAGAAGCCTCCCCCGCACGCTCTGCAGGCTTCTCAGCCACCCCAGGCCGCACCAGAAGCCTCCCCCGCACGCTCTGCAGGCTTCTCAGCCACCCCAGGCCGCAGCAGAAGCCTCCCCCGCACGCTCTGCAGGCTTCTCAGCCACCCCAGGCCGCAGCAGAAGCCTCCCCCGCACGCTCTGCAGGCTTCTCAGCCACCCCAGGCCCCAACAGAAGCCTCTCCCGCACGCTCTGCAGGCTTCCGACCCACCCCAGGCCGCACCAGAAGCCTCCCCCGCACGCTCTGTAGGCTTCTGACCCACCCCAGGCCCCAACAGAAGCCTCCCCCGCACGCTCTGCAGGCTTCTCAGCCACCCCAGGCCGCAGCAGAAGCCTCTCCCGCACGCTCTGCAGGCTTCTCAGCCACCCCAGGCCGCACCAGAAGCCTCTCCCGCACGCTCTGCAGGCTTCTCAGCCACCCCAGGCCGCACCAGAAGCCTCTCCCGCACGCTCTGCAGGCTTCCGACCCACCCCAGGCCGCACCAGAAGCCTCCCCCGCACGCTCTGCAGGCTTCTCCGCCACCACAGGCCGCACCAGAGGATCTTTTGCACCTCTCTGGACGCCACCCAGAGACTCCAGGCCGCACCAGAGGCCCCCCCCCCCAACCATTTACAGGCTGCAGTGCCAGCCTAGGCCCCGCTGGCAGCCTCCCTTGTCTGCTTTGGAAGGCCTCCCATCCACTCCAGACCTGCCTGGAGGCCTCCCTCGACTGCTCCCGGGGCCCTCGAAGCCACCCTAGGCCTTTCTGGAGGACCTGCTCGACCGCTCGGGCGGCTTCTGACGCACCCTCGGCCATCCGGCGCCCAGCAGCTCCCAGGGCCAGGCACCGGCCTCCCCCTCCGGCCGCCCCTGGGGCCGGGGGTGGCTCGGACTCGGCGCCCCCAACGTGTCGTCCCGTCCCCCCCCCGCCCCGCACCGCCGAACATTCGCTGCAGCCGAGGGCTTGCCGCTCGACGCCTACCCCACCCGCCCAGCCCCCCGCTGCGGCCCGGCGCTGCCCCGGCCGCTGCGCCCCGCCTCTCATCGCTCCCCCCACCCGGCAACCGGCCGCCGGGCACGGCAAGTCCCAGGGCAGGGAACAGGTGCTGCCGGGACCCCGTGCTGGCTGCCGGCTTCCCGGGGCTGCCCCGGGCACGGACAGGTCGCCCCCCCCGCCCCGGCGAATGTTCACCGAACCGGCTGCCGGCTGCCTTCGAGCACCCCCCGCCCCCCGCCACTATCGTCCCCCCCGCCCCCCCTCCGCCTCCGCTGCCGCTTCTCCCCGCACCGCCTCCACTGCCTCCCCCCGCCGCCGGCGAACGAGTCGCCGGATCCGTAGGGTGCCGGGAGCCCGAACGGCGAGCGGCTCCGGCTGCTGCCGGGACCGCGGGGATTCGAGCCGGTCCGGCCGCGGCCGGGACCCCGTGCCGGAAGCCGGCATCCCGGGACGGCCCCGGGACGGCCCCGGTCGCCGGCCGGGTGACGTTCAGCGAAGCGGCTGCCGCCAGTCTTTGGGCCTCCCCCGTGCCGGGGCCGCGGGGCTTCGAGCCGGTCCGGCCGCGGCCGGGATCCGGGGCCGGACGATGGCTTCCCGGGCCGGTCCCGGTCGCCTCCCGGGTGACGTTCACCGAAGCGGCTGCCGGCTGTCTTCGAGCCCCTCCCCCCCTCCGCCTCCGCGGCCGCTTCTGCCCGCACCCCCTCCACTGCCTCCCCCCGCCGCCCGCGAACGAGTCGCCGGATCTGTAGGGTGCCGGGAGCCCGAACGGCGAGCGGCTCCGGCTGCTGCCGGGACCGCGGGGATTCGAGACGGTCCGGCCGCGGCCGGGACCCCGTGCCGGAAGCCGGCATCCCCGGACAGCCCCGGGACGGCCCCGGTCGCCGGCCGGGTGACGTTCAGCGAAGCGGCTGCCGGCTGTCTTCGAGCCCCCCCCCCCTCCGCCTCCGCTGCCGCTTCTGCCCGCACCGCCTCCACTGCCTCCCCCCGCCGCCGGCGAACGAGTCGGCGGATCCGTAGGGTGCCGGGAGCCCGAACGGCGAGCGGCTCCGGCTGCTGCCGGGACCGCGGGGATTCGAGCCGGTCCGGCCGCGGCCGGGACCCCGTGCCGGAAGCCGGCATCCCCGGACAGCCCCGGGACGGCCCCGGTCGCCGGCCGGGTGACGTTCACCGAAGCGGCTGCCGGCTGTCTTCGAGCCCCCCCCCCCCCTCCGCCTCCGCTGCCGCTTCTGCCCGCACCCCCTCCACTGCCTCCCCCCGCCGCCGGCGAACGAGTCGGCGGATCCGTAGGGTGCCGGGAGCCCGAACGGCGAGCGGCTCCGGCTGCTGCCGGGACCGCGGGGCTTCGAGCCGCTCCGGCCGCGGCCGGGACCCCGTGCCGGAAGCCGGCATCCCGGGACGGCCCCGGGACGGCCCCGGTCGCCGGCCGGGTGACGTTCAGCGAAGCGGCTGCCGCCAGTCTTTGGGCCTCCCCCGTGCCGGGGCCGCGGGGCTTCGAGCCGGTCCGGCCGCGGCCGGGATCCCGGGCCGGACGATGGCTTCCCGGGCCGGTCGCCGGTCGCCTCCCGGGTGACGTTCACCGAAGCGGTTGACGGCTGTCTCCGAGCCCCCCCCCCCCCCCCTCCGCCTCCGCTGCCGCTTCTGCCCGCACCTCCTTCACTGCCTCCCCCCGCCTCCCGCGAACGAGTCGCCGGATCCGTAGGGTGCCGGGAGCCCGAACGGCGAGCGGCTCCGGCTGCTGCCGGGACCGCGGGGATTCGAGCCGGTCCGGCCGCGGCCGGGACCCCGTGGCGGAAGCCGGCATCCCGGGACGGCCCCGGGACGGCCCCGATCGCCTCCTGGGTGACGTTCACCGAAGCGGCTGCCGGCTGTCTTCGAGCCCCCCCCCCCCTCCGCCTCCGCTGCCGCTTCTCCCCGCACCCCCCTCCACTGCCTCCCCCCGCCGCCGGCGAACGAGTCGGCGGATCCACACCGTCCCGAGAGCCCGAGGCGGCGGCACCCAGTGCGGGTCCGGCCGAGGCCGGGACCCCGTGCCTGTCGCAGGCTTCCCGGGACGGCCCCGGAACGGCCGCGGTCGCCGGCCGGGTGACGTTCTCCGAAGCGGCTGCCGGCTGTCTTCGAGCCCCCCCCCCCCCCTCCGCCTCCGCTGCCGCTTCTGCCCGCACCTCCTTCACTGCCTCCCCCCCGCCGCCGGCGAACGAGTCGCCGGATCCGTAGGGTGCCGGGAGCCCGAACGGCGAGCGGCTCCGGCTGCTGCCGGGACCGCGGGGATTCGAGCCGCTCCGGCCGCGGCCGGGACCCCGTGCCGGAAGCCGGCATCCCGGGACGGCCCCGGGACGGCCCCGATCGCCTCCTGGGTGACGTTCACCGAAGCGGCTGCCGGCTGTCTTCGAGCCCCCCCCCCCCCCTCCGCCTCCGCTGCCGCTTCTCCCCGCACCCCCTCCACTGCCTCCCCCCGCCGCCGGCGAACGAGTCGGCGGATCCATACCGTCCCGAGAGCCCGAGGCGGCGGCACCCAGTGCGGGTCCGGCCGAGGCCGGGACCCCGTGCCTGTCGCAGGCTTCCCGGGACGGCCCCGGAACGGCCGCGGTCGCCGGCCGGGTGACGTTCTCCGAAGCGGCTGCCGGCTGTCTTCGAGCCCCCCCCCCCCCCTCCGCCTCCGCTGCCGCTTCTGCCCGCACCTCCTTCACTGCCTCCCCCCGCCGCCGGCGAACGAGTCGCCGGATCCGTAGGGTGCCGGGAGCCCGAACGGCGAGCGGCTCCGGCTGCTGCCGGGACCGCGGGGATTCGAGCCGCTCCGGCCGCGGCCAGGACCCCGTGCCGGATGCCGGCATCCCGGGACGGCCCCGGGACGGCCCCGGTCGCCGGCCGGGGTGACGTTCAGCGAAGCGGCTGCCGCCAGTCTTTGGGCCTCCCCCGTGCCGGGGCCGCGGGGCTTCGAGCCGGTCCGGCCGCGGCTGGGACCCCGTGCCTGTCGCAGGCTTCCCGGGACGGCCCCGGAACGGCCGCGGTCGCCGGCCGGGTGACGTTCACCGAGGCGACTGCCGGCTGTCTTCGAGCCCCCCCCCCCCCTGCCGGAGCCGCGGGGATACGAGCCGGTCCGGCCGCGGCCGGGACCCCCGTGCCGGAAGCCGGCATCCCGGGACGGCCCCCGGGACGGCCCCGATCGCCTCCTGGGTGACGTTCACCGAAGCGGCTGCCGGCTGTCTTCGAGCCCCCCCCCCCTCCGCCTCCGCTGCCGCTTCTCCCCGCACCCCCTCCACTGCCTCCCCCCGCCGCCCGCGAACGAGTCGCCGGATCTGTAGGGGGCCGGGAGCCCGAGGCGGCGAGCGGCTCCGGCTGCTGCCGGGACCGCGAGGCTTCGAGCCGGTCCGGCCGCGGCCGGGATCTCGTGCCGAACGTCGTCTTCCCGGGACGGTCCCGGGAGGGCCCCAGTCTCCTCCCGGGTGACGTTCACCGAAGCTGCTGCCGCCTGTCTTTGTCCCCCCCCCCCCGTGCTCTCCCTCAGGCGGGAGGTAGACGTGCTCTCCCTCGGCGAGTAGACGTGCTCTCCCTCGGCGAGTAGACGTGCTCTCCCTCGGCGAGTAGACGTGCTCTCCCTCGGCGAGTAGACGTGCTCTCCCTCGGCGAGTAGACGTGCTCTCCCTGGGCGAGTAGACGTGCTCTCCCTGGGCGAGTAGACGTGCTCTCCCTGGGCGAGTAGACGTGCTCTCCCTGGGCGAGTAGACGTGCTCTCCCTGGGCGAGTAGACGTGCTCTCCCTGGGCGAGTAGACGTGCTCTCCCTCGGCGAGTAGACGTGCTCTCCCTGGGCGAGTAGACGTGCTCTCCCTCGGCGAGTAGACGTGCTCTCCCTGGGCGAGTAGACGTGCTCTCCCTGGGCGAGTAGACGTGCTCTCCCTGGGCGAGTAGACGTGCTCTCCCTGGGCGAGTAGACGTGCTCTCCCTGGGCGAGTAGACGTGCTCTCCCTGGGCGAGTAGACGTGCTCTCCCTCGGCGAGTAGACGTGCTCTCCCTGGGCGAGTAGACGTGCTCTCCCTCGGCGAGTAGACGTGCTCTCCGCGGAGATCGCGCTTGTCGCCAAGGGGTCGCTGTTGCGCTCTGCCTCCGCCTACGTCATCGTACAAGCCGGCGTGATTTCTGCGACCTGCCGCTGGGCGGAGGTCGGCTGGTTGTGCGCTCGCGGAGCTGACGGCCCTCCAGTTCCGTATATGAGGGAACAAGCGACGCCGAGCACTCCCAGGGCAGCGCTGCCGAGCGGCTGCTCCAAGCCACCCGCCAGGCGGCTGGGCAGGGGTCCGTCTGGCTTCTCGGTGGCTTTCGCCCGGGTCAGAGAGGGGACCCGCGGGGGCCGAACAAAGGCGCGGCGGTTTGGAGCGGCCGCTGGCGCACCCTCAGCGGTGTTGGATGGGTTTCGCTCGTCCGTGAGCCGGAGCCCAGCCCGGGCTCGGCAACGAAAGCGGGGAAAAGAAAAAAAGTTGACGAGTGGCTGGCGCCGGCCACTGCCAAAGTGTGGAACCCCCGAAGCGAAGTTTGCCCGGTGGGGCACGGGGGCAGAGAAAGCCGGGGAGACGTGGTGCCGGCGTCGGTCCCACCAAGAATGGAAAGCAAGCCCGTCCAGGTACGGCGAGAGAGAGCCCGGTAAGGGGCAGAGAGAGTTCCCAGCACTGGACCCTCTTCACGGGGGTTCCCCCCCATGGCCAAAGCCGCAGCCCGCGGGGGCACGGCATCTAAGGGAAAAGCCAGCGGCGGTGACTGGCCACTCGTATGCTATGGAGCCCGGCATGGGGGGAGGAGGGCAAGCCGGTGCCCCAGCACGGCTTCCTCCTGGCTCCAGAGGGGCGCCCCGTGATGGAGATGTAACTCGGTGCAGCTTGAGGGAAAATGCAAGCCCACATTTCGGGGAGGCAGAGGTGCCCTGTGAGCCGGTGCGGCCCGGTGCAGCTTGCCCCCCCCCCCCCCATCTCTGGAGGGCGCCCCGTTTGCTCCTCCGGCGTGTTGCCCGCACGCCGAGCCCCGTGCCTGCTGGCTGCTCCCGAGGGCGGTGGCGGGTGCGCGTGGCTGTGTCTGTCCCAGAAGAGCGAGGCCGTGGGGCCTCCGCTGGCTTCCTTTCCTTCTGTCCTTGTTGATCGATGAGGCCTTTCGGGTCGCGTCGGAAAGGGCCCCCGGCCGGCAGGGCAAGGGCGGTCTTCCTTTCCACTTCGCTTCCCGTCGCGTGTGAGGTGTCGTCCTCGTTCCCCCAGCCCCGAGCGGCTCGAGCGGGGGGGAGCCGTGGCGTTAGCGGCCCGGCGCGTGCCTTGCCGCATCCTCCCCTTTCCACCTCCCCCCCGGCGCTGGGGCAGGGTTCGGGGACCGGTCGACCGCAACCGGCTTTGTGACTGCTGCGTGGCCCCGTGAGTTTTCAGGTGTCCTAAAACGCGTGAGGCGCCGGTGTCGTCCTCGGTTCCGGGTACCCGCGGGTGCCGGCCGCGAGCAGCTGCGTGTGGCGGGGGTTGGCCGAGCCGAGAGCGAGGCGGCGGCGTCGCGAAAGTTAAAAGGGGCTAAAAGCGGCGCCGCGCGTGAGGCCTCACCTGCCCGGGTGGGGTCCCCGAGGGTTCCTCCCTAAATGAAACCTCTAGCCTGAGAAGGGCGGCTTTGTGGCCCGTACCCCCGCCCGCTGCCGAGCGAGCCGCCCCGGCTCTAAGGTCCTGGCGTGCCGGGGGCGCGCCCCGCTTCCGCGGGTCGCTGTCTCCTCTAGCACGTCCCGGTGCTCCCG
>NW_027142589.1:245000-255000 GCF_026170545.1 Melanerpes formicivorus | reverse complement strand
CCCCCCCCCACACCCCCCGGCCCCCGTTACCGGTTTGCGCGGAGCCCCCCCTCCCGACGTTGCCTCTTGCCGCTGCTGCCACCCCCAGCTCCCCACACCCCCCGGCTCCCGTTAGCGGTTTGCGCGGAGCCCCCCCTTCCCGCCGTTGCCTCTTGCCGCTACCCCCGCCCCCCCCCCCCGCTGCCGGTTTGCGCGGAGCCCCCCCGCCTGCCGTTGCCTCTTGCCGCGGCCACCACCGCCCCCCCCACACCCCCCGGCCCCCGTTACCGGTTTGCGCGGAGCCCCCCCTCCCGACGTTGCCTCTTGCCGCTGCTGCCACCCCCAGCTCCCCACACCCCCCGGCTCCCGTTACCGCTTTGCACGGAGCCCCCCCGCCCGCCGTTATCTCTTGCCGCTGCCGCGACCCATCTCCCCCCCCCCCGCCGCCGCTAACTGCCCCCCGAAGCCGCTAGCAGCTGGGCACCCCCCGCCAAAGCCGCCGCGGCTTCCCCTTCCCACATTGTCCCCTGGAGGGGGGATCGCGACGCGGGCTGCCGCTTCCCTCCCGGGCTGCCCGGCTGCTCTCTAACCCCTGCGACCGAGGCGGCGCTGTTAGGGCGGCCGTGCCGGTGCCCCTTGCCGCAGCTAGCCTCTCGCCGCTGCCCCTCCCGTCCGTCGTCCCCCGTCCCCAAAAACTTGCTGCTCTCCACGCTGGAGCCTGCACGGGGGAGGTTGCGCTCCGCTCCTCCGGCCCTAAAGCCGCCCTCGCCCGCCCCCCGGCTTGCCGCTTGGCTGGGCTGCCCGCCCGCCCGCTAATCCCCCCAACGCCCCCACCCCAAAAACACCCCAGCCCTACCGCATGCCGCTCCCCCTCTCCCCGCTCTCGCTGACCGCTGCCACCCCCCCCCACCCCTCCCCCCCGAAACAAACCCCCCAGCCCTACCGCATGCCGCTCCCCCTCTCTCCCTAGCCTGCCCCCCCCGCCGTCGCTTGCTGCTGCCGCCGCCGCCGCCGCCGCCGCCGCCGCCGCCGGGACCCGCCTCGGTCTGGTGGCGCGCGCTCGGAGATCCCCGGCTACCCGTCCGTCCGTCCCTCCCTCCCGCCCCGCCCCGGGGGAGGGCCCGGGGCAGCGCGGGCAGGCGGGGAGCAAAAAAAGGCGCGGGCGCCAAAAAACGTCGGGGTCCCGGGGTGGCGGAGGGGGGCGGCGGCGGGGGCGGCGGCGGGTACACGGCGCCGGGTCCAGGGCGCCGGGTCCAGCCCGTCCCGGGGCGGGGACAGGTGGTGTCGTCCGTCCCCGCCCCCGTAACCTGCTCTGAAGCATCCGCTTCCCGCCGCGGTTCGCCCTCCACCCCCCCGCCGCACACGCAGCTGCCGCTTCCCGCCGCCTCTGCCCCCCGCCCCGGGATCAACCACCCGCCGGGTCCAGCCGGTCCCGGTCCCGGGAACCTGCTCCCGGGGCCAGCCGGAGCCACGCCCCCTCCTCTGACGCTTCCAGCTGCCGCCTCCCCTCCCACCCCCCAAACTCACACTGGCCCTCGCCGGCCCGCCCACCCGCCTACCTGCTTGCCCGCCGCCGCTGGGTGGCGTGCCGGACACTCTCGCACACAGGTACACAGACAGGGACACAGGGACACAGGCACTCGGGCACACAGGGACACAGGGACACAGGGACACAAGGACACAGGGACACAGGCACTCAGGCACTCAGGCACTCAGGGACACAGGGACACAGGGACACAGGCACTCAGGCACTCAGGGACACAGGGACACAGGGACACAGGGACACAGGCACTCAGGCACACAGGGACACAGGTGGCGGGCCGGAGGCCTCTCTCCACTGTGTGGCAGGGGTCCAAGAGCCACCCCAGCCCAACCCAGAGGGTCTTTTGCACCTCTCTAGAGGCCACCCAGAGACCCCAGGCCGCAGCAGAAGCCTCCCCCGCATGCTCTGCAGGCTTCCGACCCACCCCAGGCCGCACCAGAAGCCTCCCCCGCAAGCTCTGCAGGCTTCCGACCCACCCCAGGCCGCAGCAGAAGCCTCTCCCGCACGCTCTGCAGGCTTCTCAGCCACCCCAGGCCGCAGCAGAAGCCTCCCCCGCACGCTCTGCAGGCTTCTCAGCCACCCCAGGCCGCACCAGAAGCCTCTCCCGCACGCTCTGCAGGCTTCTCAGCCACCCCAGGCCGCACCAGAAGCCTCCCCCGCACGCTCTGCAGGCTTCTCAGCCACCCCAGGCCGCACCAGAAGCCTCCCCCGCACGCTCTGCAGGCTTCTCAGCCACCCCAGGCCGCAGCAGAAGCCTCCCCCGCACGCTCTGCAGGCTTCTCAGCCACCCCAGGCCGCACCAGAAGCCTCCCCCGCACGCTCTGCAGGCTTCTCAGCCACCCCAGGCCGCACCAGAAGCCTCTCCCGCACGCTCTGCAGGCTTCTCAGCCACCCCAGGCCGCACCAGAAGCCTCTCCCGCACGCTCTTCAGGCTTCTCAGCCACCCCAGGCCGCAGCAGAAGCCTCCCCCGCACGCTCTGCAGGCTTCTCAGCCACCCCAGGCCGCACCAGAAGCCTCCCCCGCACGCTCTGCAGGCTTCCCACCCACCCCAGGCCGCAGCAGAAGCCTCTCCCGCACGCCCTGCAGGCTTCTCAGCCACCCCAGGCCGCAGCAGAAGCCTCTCCCGCACGCTCTGCAGGCTTCTCAGCCACCCCAGGCCGCAGCAGAAGCCTCTCCCGCACGCTCTGCAGGCTTCTCAGCCACCCCAGGCCGCAGCAGAAGCCTCTCCCGCACGCTCTGCAGGCTTCTCAGCCACCCCAGGCCGCAGCAGAAGCCTCTCCCGCACGCTCTGCAGGCTTCTCAGCCACCCCAGGCCGCAGCAGAAGCCTCTCCCGCACGCTCTGCAGGCTTCTCAGCCACCCCAGGCCGCAGCAGAAGCCTCTCCCGCACGCTCTGCAGGCTTCTCAGCCACCCCAGGCCCCAACAGAAGCCTCTCCCGCACGCTCTGCAGGCTTCCGACCCACCCCAGGCCGCAGCAGAAGCCTCTCCCGCACGCTCTGCAGGCTTCCGTCCCACCCCAGGCCGCACCAGAAGCCTCCCCCGCACGCTCTGCAGGCTTCTCAGCCACCCCAGGCCGCACCAGAAGCCTCCCCCGCACGCTCTGCAGGCTTCTCAGCCACCCCAGGCCGCAGCAGAAGCCTCCCCCGCACGCTCTGCAGGCTTCTCAGCCACCCCAGGCCGCAGCAGAAGCCTCCCCCGCACGCTCTGCAGGCTTCTCAGCCACCCCAGGCCCCAACAGAAGCCTCTCCCGCACGCTCTGCAGGCTTCCGACCCACCCCAGGCCGCACCAGAAGCCTCCCCCGCACGCTCTGTAGGCTTCTGACCCACCCCAGGCCCCAACAGAAGCCTCCCCCGCACGCTCTGCAGGCTTCTCAGCCACCCCAGGCCGCAGCAGAAGCCTCTCCCGCACGCTCTGCAGGCTTCTCAGCCACCCCAGGCCGCACCAGAAGCCTCTCCCGCACGCTCTGCAGGCTTCTCAGCCACCCCAGGCCGCACCAGAAGCCTCTCCCGCACGCTCTGCAGGCTTCCGACCCACCCCAGGCCGCACCAGAAGCCTCCCCCGCACGCTCTGCAGGCTTCTCCGCCACCACAGGCCGCACCAGAGGATCTTTTGCACCTCTCTGGACGCCACCCAGAGACTCCAGGCCGCACCAGAGGCCCCCCCCCCCAACCATTTACAGGCTGCAGTGCCAGCCTAGGCCCCGCTGGCAGCCTCCCTTGTCTGCTTTGGAAGGCCTCCCATCCACTCCAGACCTGCCTGGAGGCCTCCCTCGACTGCTCCCGGGGCCCTCGAAGCCACCCTAGGCCTTTCTGGAGGACCTGCTCGACCGCTCGGGCGGCTTCTGACGCACCCTCGGCCATCCGGCGCCCAGCAGCTCCCAGGGCCAGGCACCGGCCTCCCCCTCCGGCCGCCCCTGGGGCCGGGGGTGGCTCGGACTCGGCGCCCCCAACGTGTCGTCCCGTCCCCCCCCCGCCCCGCACCGCCGAACATTCGCTGCAGCCGAGGGCTTGCCGCTCGACGCCTACCCCACCCGCCCAGCCCCCCGCTGCGGCCCGGCGCTGCCCCGGCCGCTGCGCCCCGCCTCTCATCGCTCCCCCCACCCGGCAACCGGCCGCCGGGCACGGCAAGTCCCAGGGCAGGGAACAGGTGCTGCCGGGACCCCGTGCTGGCTGCCGGCTTCCCGGGGCTGCCCCGGGCACGGACAGGTCGCCCCCCCCGCCCCGGCGAATGTTCACCGAACCGGCTGCCGGCTGCCTTCGAGCACCCCCCGCCCCCCGCCACTATCGTCCCCCCCGCCCCCCCTCCGCCTCCGCTGCCGCTTCTCCCCGCACCGCCTCCACTGCCTCCCCCCGCCGCCGGCGAACGAGTCGCCGGATCCGTAGGGTGCCGGGAGCCCGAACGGCGAGCGGCTCCGGCTGCTGCCGGGACCGCGGGGATTCGAGCCGGTCCGGCCGCGGCCGGGACCCCGTGCCGGAAGCCGGCATCCCGGGACGGCCCCGGGACGGCCCCGGTCGCCGGCCGGGTGACGTTCAGCGAAGCGGCTGCCGCCAGTCTTTGGGCCTCCCCCGTGCCGGGGCCGCGGGGCTTCGAGCCGGTCCGGCCGCGGCCGGGATCCGGGGCCGGACGATGGCTTCCCGGGCCGGTCCCGGTCGCCTCCCGGGTGACGTTCACCGAAGCGGCTGCCGGCTGTCTTCGAGCCCCTCCCCCCCTCCGCCTCCGCGGCCGCTTCTGCCCGCACCCCCTCCACTGCCTCCCCCCGCCGCCCGCGAACGAGTCGCCGGATCTGTAGGGTGCCGGGAGCCCGAACGGCGAGCGGCTCCGGCTGCTGCCGGGACCGCGGGGATTCGAGACGGTCCGGCCGCGGCCGGGACCCCGTGCCGGAAGCCGGCATCCCCGGACAGCCCCGGGACGGCCCCGGTCGCCGGCCGGGTGACGTTCAGCGAAGCGGCTGCCGGCTGTCTTCGAGCCCCCCCCCCCTCCGCCTCCGCTGCCGCTTCTGCCCGCACCGCCTCCACTGCCTCCCCCCGCCGCCGGCGAACGAGTCGGCGGATCCGTAGGGTGCCGGGAGCCCGAACGGCGAGCGGCTCCGGCTGCTGCCGGGACCGCGGGGATTCGAGCCGGTCCGGCCGCGGCCGGGACCCCGTGCCGGAAGCCGGCATCCCGGGACGGCCCCGGGACGGCCCCGGTCGCCGGCCGGGTGACGTTCAGCGAAGCGGCTGCCGCCAGTCTTTGGGCCTCCCCCGTGCCGGGGCCGCGGGGCTTCGAGCCGGTCCGGCCGCGGCCGGGATCCCGGGCCGGACGATGGCTTCCCGGGCCGGTCCCGGTCGCCTCCCGGGTGACGTTCACCGAAGCGGCTGACGGCTGTCTTCGAGCCCCCCCCCCCCCTCCGCCTCCGCGGCCGCTTCTGCCCGCACCCCCTCCACTGCCTCCCCCCGCCGCCCGCGAACGAGTCGCCGGATCTGTAGGGTGCCGGGAGCCCGAACGGCGAGCGGCTCCGGCTGCTGCCGGGACCGCGGGGATTCGAGCCGCTCCGGCCGCGGCCGGGACCCCGTGCCGGAAGCCGGCATCCCCGGACAGCCCCGGGACGGCCCCGGTCGCCGGCCGGGTGACGTTCACCGAAGCGGCTGCCGGCTGTCTTCGAGCCCCCCCCCCCCCTCCGCCTCCGCTGCCGCTTCTGCCCGCACCCCCTCCACTGCCTCCCCCCGCCGCCGGCGAACGAGTCGGCGGATCCGTAGGGTGCCGGGAGCCCGAACGGCGAGCGGCTCCGGCTGCTGCCGGGACCGCGGGGCTTCGAGCCGCTCCGGCCGCGGCCGGGACCCCGTGCCGGAAGCCGGCATCCCGGGACGGCCCCGGGACGGCCCCGGTCGCCGGCCGGGTGACGTTCAGCGAAGCGGCTGCCGCCAGTCTTTGGGCCTCCCCCGTGCCGGGGCCGCGGGGCTTCGAGCCGGTCCGGCCGCGGCCGGGATCCCGGGCCGGACGATGGCTTCCCGGGCCGGTCGCCGGTCGCCTCCCGGGTGACGTTCACCGAAGCGGTTGACGGCTGTCTCCGAGCCCCCCCCCCCCCCCTCCGCCTCCGCTGCCGCTTCTGCCCGCACCTCCTTCACTGCCTCCCCCCGCCTCCCGCGAACGAGTCGCCGGATCCGTAGGGTGCCGGGAGCCCGAACGGCGAGCGGCTCCGGCTGCTGCCGGGACCGCGGGGATTCGAGCCGGTCCGGCCGCGGCCGGGACCCCGTGGCGGAAGCCGGCATCCCGGGACGGCCCCGGGACGGCCCCGATCGCCTCCTGGGTGACGTTCACCGAAGCGGCTGCCGGCTGTCTTCGAGCCCCCCCCCCCCTCCGCCTCCGCTGCCGCTTCTCCCCGCACCCCCTCCACTGCCTCCCCCCGCCGCCGGCGAACGAGTCGGCGGATCCACACCGTCCCGAGAGCCCGAGGCGGCGGCACCCAGTGCGGGTCCGGCCGAGGCCGGGACCCCGTGCCTGTCGCAGGCTTCCCGGGACGGCCCCGGAACGGCCGCGGTCGCCGGCCGGGTGACGTTCTCCGAAGCGGCTGCCGGCTGTCTTCGAGCCCCCCCCCCCCCCTCCGCCTCCGCTGCCGCTTCTGCCCGCACCTCCTTCACTGCCTCCCCCCGCCGCCGGCGAACGAGTCGCCGGATCCGTAGGGTGCCGGGAGCCCGAACGGCGAGCGGCTCCGGCTGCTGCCGGGACCGCGGGGATTCGAGCCGCTCCGGCCGCGGCCGGGACCCCGTGCCGGAAGCCGGCATCCCGGGACGGCCCCGGGACGGCCCCGATCGCCTCCTGGGTGACGTTCACCGAAGCGGCTGCCGGCTGTCTTCGAGCCCCCCCCCCCCCTCCGCCTCCGCTGCCGCTTCTCCCCGCACCCCCTCCACTGCCTCCCCCCGCCGCCGGCGAACGAGTCGGCGGATCCATACCGTCCCGAGAGCCCGAGGCGGCGGCACCCAGTGCGGGTCCGGCCGAGGCCGGGACCCCGTGCCTGTCGCAGGCTTCCCGGGACGGCCCCGGAACGGCCGCGGTCGCCGGCCGGGTGACGTTCTCCGAAGCGGCTGCCGGCTGTCTTCGAGCCCCCCCCCCCCCCTCCGCCTCCGCTGCCGCTTCTGCCCGCACCTCCTTCACTGCCTCCCCCCGCCGCCGGCGAACGAGTCGCCGGATCCGTAGGGTGCCGGGAGCCCGAACGGCGAGCGGCTCCGGCTGCTGCCGGGACCGCGGGGATTCGAGCCGCTCCGGCCGCGGCCAGGACCCCGTGCCGGATGCCGGCATCCCGGGACGGCCCCGGGACGGCCCCGGTCGCCGGCCGGGTGACGTTCAGCGAAGCGGCTGCCGCCAGTCTTTGGGCCTCCCCCGTGCCGGGGCCGCGGGGCTTCGAGCCGGTCCGGCCGCGGCTGGGACCCCGTGCCTGTCGCAGGCTTCCCGGGACGGCCCCGGAACGGCCGCGGTCGCCGGCCGGGTGACGTTCACCGAGGCGACTGCCGGCTGTCTTCGAGCCCCCCCCCCCCCTGCCGGAGCCGCGGGGATACGAGCCGGTCCGGCCGCGGCCGGGACCCCCGTGCCGGAAGCCGGCATCCCGGGACGGCCCCGGGACGGCCCCGATCGCCTCCTGGGTGACGTTCACCGAAGCGGCTGCCGGCTGTCTTCGAGCCCCCCCCCCCTCCGCCTCCGCTGCCGCTTCTCCCCGCACCCCCTCCACTGCCTCCCCCCGCCGCCCGCGAACGAGTCGCCGGATCTGTAGGGGGCCGGGAGCCCGAGGCGGCGAGCGGCTCCGGCTGCTGCCGGGACCGCGAGGCTTCGAGCCGGTCCGGCCGCGGCCGGGATCTCGTGCCGAACGTCGTCTTCCCGGGACGGTCCCGGGAGGGCCCCAGTCTCCTCCCGGGTGACGTTCACCGAAGCGGCTGCCGGCTGTCTTCGAGCCCCCACCCCTGCCGTGGCCGCGGGGATTCGCCCCGGTCCGGCAGCTGACGGTTCCCTGTGTCGGACGCCGGCTTCCCGGGACTGCCCCGGGACAGCCCCGGTCGCCTCCCGGGTGACGTTCACCGAAGCTGCTGCCGCCTGTCTTTGTCCCCCCCCCCCCGTGCTCTCCCTCAGGCGGGAGGTAGACGTGCTCTCCCTCGGCGAGTAGACGTGCTCTCCCTCGGCGAGTAGACGTGCTCTCCCTCGGCGAGTAGACGTGCTCTCCCTCGGCGAGTAGACGTGCTCTCCCTCGGCGAGTAGACGTGCTCTCCCTGGGCGAGTAGACGTGCTCTCCCTGGGCGAGTAGACGTGCTCTCCCTGGGCGAGTAGACGTGCTCTCCCTGGGCGAGTAGACGTGCTCTCCCTGGGCGAGTAGACGTGCTCTCCCTGGGCGAGTAGACGTGCTCTCCCTCGGCGAGTAGACGTGCTCTCCCTGGGCGAGTAGACGTGCTCTCCCTCGGCGAGTAGACGTGCTCTCCCTGGGCGAGTAGACGTGCTCTCCCTGGGCGAGTAGACGTGCTCTCCCTGGGCGAGTAGACGTGCTCTCCCTGGGCGAGTAGACGTGCTCTCCCTGGGCGAGTAGACGTGCTCTCCCTCGGCGAGTAGACGTGCTCTCCCTGGGCGAGTAGACGTGCTCTCCCTGGGCGAGTAGACGTGCTCTCCCTCGGCGAGTAGACGTGCTCTCCGCGGAGATCGCGCTTGTCGCCAAGGGGTCGCTGTTGCGCTCTGCCTCCGCCTACGTCATCGTACAAGCCGGCGTGATTTCTGCGACCTGCCGCTGGGCGGAGGTCGGCTGGTTGTGCGCTCGCGGAGCTGACGGCCCTCCAGTTCCGTATATGAGGGAACAAGCGACGCCGAGCACTCCCAGGGCAGCGCTGCCGAGCGGCTGCTCCAAGCCACCCGCCAGGCGGCTGGGCAGGGGTCCGTCTGGCTTCTCGGTGGCTTTCGCCCGGGTCAGAGAGGGGACCCGCGGGGCCGAACAAAGGCGCGGCGGTTTGGAGCGGCCGCTGGCGCACCCTCAGCGGTGTTGGATGGGTTTCGCTCGTCCGTGAGCCGGAGCCCAGCCCGGGCTCGGCAACGAAAGCGGGGAAAAGAAAAAAAGTTGACGAGTGGCTGGCGCCGGCCACTGCCAAAGTGTGGAACCCCCGAAGCGAAGTTTGCCCGGTGGGGCACGGGGGCAGAGAAAGCCGGGGAGACGTGGTGCCGGCGTCGGTCCCACCAAGAATGGAAAGCAAGCCCGTCCAGGTACGGCGAGAGAGAGCCCGGTAAGGGGCAGAGAGAGTTCCCAGCACTGGACCCTCTTCACGGGGGTTCCCCCCCATGGCCAAAGCCGCAGCCCGCGGGGGCACGGCATCTAAGGGAAAAGCCAGCGGCGGTGACTGGCCACTCGTATGCTATGGAGCCCGGCATGGGGGGAGGAGGGCAAGCCGGTGCCCCAGCACGGCTTCCTCCTGGCTCCAGAGGGGCGCCCCGTGATGGAGATGTAACTCGGTGCAGCTTGAGGGAAAATGCAAGCCCACATTTCGGGGAGGCAGAGGTGCCCTGTGAGCCGGTGCGGCCCGGTGCAGCTTGCCCCCCCCCCCCCCATCTCTGGAGGGCGCCCCGTTTGCTCCTCCGGCGTGTTGCCCGCACGCCGAGCCCCGTGCCTGCTGGCTGCTCCCGAGGGCGGTGGCGGGTGCGCGTGGCTGTGTCTGTCCCAGAAGAGCGAGGCCGTGGGGCCTCCGCTGGCTTCCTTTCCTTCTGTCCTTGTTGATCGATGAGGCCTTTCGGGTCGCGTCGGAAAGGGCCCCCGGCCGGCAGGGCAAGGGCGGTCTTCCTTTCCACTTCGCTTCCCGTCGCGTGTGAGGTGTCGTCCTCGTTCCCCCAGCCCCGAGCGGCTCGAGCGGGGGGGAGCCGTGGCGTTAGCGGCCCGGCGCGTGCCTTGCCGCATCCTCCCCTTTCCACCTCCCCCCCGGCGCTGGGGCAGGGTTCGGGGACCGGTCGACCGCAACCGGCTTTGTGACTGCTGCGTGGC
>NW_027142589.1:227500-232500 GCF_026170545.1 Melanerpes formicivorus | reverse complement strand
GCCGTTGCCTCTTGCCGCTACCCCCCGCCCCCCCCCCGCTGCCGGTTTGCGCGGAGCCCCCCCCTTCCCGCCGTTGCCTCTTGCCGCTACCCCCCGCCCCCCCCCCGCTGCCGGTTTGCGCGGAGCCCCCCCTTCCCGCCGTTGCCTCTTGCCGCTACCCCCGCCCCCCCCCCGCTGCCGGTTTGCGCGGAGCCCCCCCGCCTGCCGTTGCCTCTTGCCGCGGCCACCACCGCCCCCCCCACACCCCCCGGCCCCCGTTACCGGTTTGCGCGGAGCCCCCCCTCCCGACGTTGCCTCTTGCCGCTGCTGCCACCCCCAGCTCCCCACACCCCCCGGCTCCCGTTAGCGGTTTGCGCGGAGCCCCCCCTTCCCGCCGTTGCCTCTTGCCGCTACCCCCCGCCCCCCCCCGCTGCCGGTTTGCGCGGAGCCCCCCCTTCCCGCCGTTGCCTCTTGCCGCTACCCCCCGCCCCCCCCCCGCTGCCGGTTTGCGCGGAGCCCCCCCTTCCCGCCGTTGCCTCTTGCCGTTACCCCCCGCCCCCCCCCGCTGCCGGTTTGCGCGGAGCCCCCCCCGCCTGCCGTTGCCTCTCGCCGCGGCCACCACCGCCCCCCCCCACACCCCCCGGCCCCCGTTACCGGTTTGCGCGGAGCCCCCCCTCCCGACGTTGCCTCTTGCCGCTGCTGCCACCCCCAGCTCCCCACACCCCCCGGCTCCCGTTAGCGGTTTGCGCGGAGCCCCCCCTTCCCGCCGTTGCCTCTTGCCGCTACCCCCCGCCCCCCCCCCCCGCTGCCGGTTTGCGCGGAGCCCCCCCGCCTGCCGTTGCCTCTTGCCGCGGCCACCACCGCCCCCCCCCACACCCCCCGGCCCCCGTTACCGGTTTGCGCGGAGCCCCCCCTCCCGACGTTGCCTCTTGCCGCTGCTGCCACCCCCCAGCTCCCCACACCCCCCGGCTCCCGTTACCGCTTTGCACGGAGCCCCCCCGCCCGCCGTTATCTCTTGCCGCTGCCGCGACCCATCTCCCCCCCCCCCCGCCGCCGCTAACTGCCCCCCGAAGCCGCTAGCAGCTGGGCACCCCCCCGCCAAAGCCGCCGCGGCTTCCCCTTCCCACATTGTCCCCTGGAGGGGGGATCGCGACGCGGGCTGCCGCTTCCCTCCCGGGCTGCCCGGCTGCTCTCTAACCCCTGCGACCGAGGCGGCGCTGTTAGGGCGGCCGTGCCGGTGCCCCTTGCCGCAGCTAGCCTCTCGCCGCTGCCCCTCCCGTCCGTCGTCCCCCGTCCCCAAAAACTTGCTGCTCTCCACGCTGGAGCCTGCACGGGGGAGGTTGCGCTCCGCTCCTCCGGCCCTAAAGCCGCCCTCGCCCGCCCCCCGGCTTGCCGCTTGGCTGGGCTGCCCGCCCGCCCGCTAATCCCCCCAACGCCCCCACCCCAAAAACACCCCAGCCCTACCGCATGCCGCTCCCCCTCTCCCCGCTCTCGCTGACCGCTGCCACCCCCCCCCCACCCCTCCCCCCCGAAACAAACCCCCCAGCCCTACCGCATGCCGCTCCCCCTCTCTCCCTAGCCTGCCCCCCCCGCCGTCGCTTGCTGCTGCCGCCGCCGCCGCCGCCGCCGCCGCCGCCGCCGCCGGGACCCGCCTCGGTCTGGTGGCGCGCGCTCGGAGATCCCCGGCTACCCGTCCGTCCGTCCCTCCCTCCCGCCCCGCCCCGGGGGAGGGCCCGGGGCAGCGCGGGCAGGCGGGGAGCAAAAAAAGGCGCGGGCGCCAAAAAACGTCGGGGTCCCGGGGTGGCGGAGGGGGGCGGCGGCGGGGGGCGGCGGCGGGTACACGGCGCCGGGTCCAGGGCGCCGGGTCCAGCCCGTCCCGGGGCGGGGACAGGTGGTGTCGTCCGTCCCCGCCCCCGTAACCTGCTCTGAAGCATCCGCTTCCCGCCGCGGTTCGCCCTCCACCCCCCCGCCGCACACGCAGCTGCCGCTTCCCGCCGCCTCTGCCCCCCGCCCCGGGATCAACCACCCGCCGGGTCCAGCCGGTCCCGGTCCCGGGAACCTGCTCCCGGGGCCAGCCGGAGCCACGCCCCCTCCTCTGACGCTTCCAGCTGCCGCCTCCCCTCCCACCCCCCAAACTCACACTGGCCCTCGCCGGCCCGCCCACCCGCCTACCTGCTTGCCCGCCGCCGCTGGGTGGCGTGCCGGACACTCTCGCACACAGGTACACAGACAGGGACACAGGGACACAGGCACTCGGGCACACAGGGACACAGGGACACAGGGACACAAGGACACAGGGACACAGGCACTCAGGCACTCAGGCACTCAGGGACACAGGGACACAGGGACACAGGCACTCAGGCACTCAGGGACACAGGGACACAGGGACACAGGGACACAGGCACTCAGGCACACAGGGACACAGGTGGCGGGCCGGAGGCCTCTCTCCACTGTGTGGCAGGGGTCCAAGAGCCACCCCAGCCCAACCCAGAGGGTCTTTTGCACCTCTCTAGAGGCCACCCAGAGACCCCAGGCCGCAGCAGAAGCCTCCCCCGCATGCTCTGCAGGCTTCCGACCCACCCCAGGCCGCACCAGAAGCCTCCCCCGCAAGCTCTGCAGGCTTCCGACCCACCCCAGGCCGCAGCAGAAGCCTCTCCCGCACGCTCTGCAGGCTTCTCAGCCACCCCAGGCCGCAGCAGAAGCCTCCCCCGCACGCTCTGCAGGCTTCTCAGCCACCCCAGGCCGCACCAGAAGCCTCTCCCGCACGCTCTGCAGGCTTCTCAGCCACCCCAGGCCGCACCAGAAGCCTCCCCCGCACGCTCTGCAGGCTTCTCAGCCACCCCAGGCCGCACCAGAAGCCTCCCCCGCACGCTCTGCAGGCTTCTCAGCCACCCCAGGCCGCAGCAGAAGCCTCCCCCGCACGCTCTGCAGGCTTCCCAGCCACCCCAGGCCGCACCAGAAGCCTCCCCCGCACGCTCTGCAGGCTTCTCAGCCACCCCAGGCCGCACCAGAAGCCTCTCCCGCACGCTCTGCAGGCTTCTCAGCCACCCCAGGCCGCACCAGAAGCCTCTCCCGCACGCTCTTCAGGCTTCTCAGCCACCCCAGGCCGCAGCAGAAGCCTCCCCCGCACGCTCTGCAGGCTTCTCAGCCACCCCAGGCCGCACCAGAAGCCTCCCCCGCACGCTCTGCAGGCTTCCCACCCACCCCAGGCCGCAGCAGAAGCCTCTCCCGCACGCCCTGCAGGCTTCTCAGCCACCCCAGGCCGCAGCAGAAGCCTCTCCCGCACGCTCTGCAGGCTTCTCAGCCACCCCAGGCCGCAGCAGAAGCCTCTCCCGCACGCTCTGCAGGCTTCTCAGCCACCCCAGGCCGCAGCAGAAGCCTCTCCCGCACGCTCTGCAGGCTTCTCAGCCACCCCAGGCCGCAGCAGAAGCCTCTCCCGCACGCTCTGCAGGCTTCTCAGCCACCCCAGGCCGCAGCAGAAGCCTCTCCCGCACGCTCTGCAGGCTTCTCAGCCACCCCAGGCCGCAGCAGAAGCCTCTCCCGCACGCTCTGCAGGCTTCTCAGCCACCCCAGGCCCCAACAGAAGCCTCTCCCGCACGCTCTGCAGGCTTCCGACCCACCCCAGGCCGCAGCAGAAGCCTCTCCCGCACGCTCTGCAGGCTTCCGTCCCACCCCAGGCCGCACCAGAAGCCTCCCCCGCACGCTCTGCAGGCTTCTCAGCCACCCCAGGCCGCACCAGAAGCCTCCCCCGCACGCTCTGCAGGCTTCTCAGCCACCCCAGGCCGCAGCAGAAGCCTCCCCCGCACGCTCTGCAGGCTTCTCAGCCACCCCAGGCCGCAGCAGAAGCCTCCCCCGCACGCTCTGCAGGCTTCTCAGCCACCCCAGGCCCCAACAGAAGCCTCTCCCGCACGCTCTGCAGGCTTCCGACCCACCCCAGGCCGCACCAGAAGCCTCCCCCGCACGCTCTGTAGGCTTCTGACCCACCCCAGGCCCCAACAGAAGCCTCCCCCGCACGCTCTGCAGGCTTCTCAGCCACCCCAGGCCGCAGCAGAAGCCTCTCCCGCACGCTCTGCAGGCTTCTCAGCCACCCCAGGCCGCACCAGAAGCCTCTCCCGCACGCTCTGCAGGCTTCTCAGCCACCCCAGGCCGCACCAGAAGCCTCTCCCGCACGCTCTGCAGGCTTCCGACCCACCCCAGGCCGCACCAGAAGCCTCCCCCGCACGCTCTGCAGGCTTCTCCGCCACCACAGGCCGCACCAGAGGATCTTTTGCACCTCTCTGGACGCCACCCAGAGACTCCAGGCCGCACCAGAGGCCCCCCCCCCCAACCATTTACAGGCTGCAGTGCCAGCCTAGGCCCCGCTGGCAGCCTCCCTTGTCTGCTTTGGAAGGCCTCCCATCCACTCCAGACCTGCCTGGAGGCCTCCCTCGACTGCTCCCGGGGCCCTCGAAGCCACCCTAGGCCTTTCTGGAGGACCTGCTCGACCGCTCGGGCGGCTTCTGACGCACCCTCGGCCATCCGGCGCCCAGCAGCTCCCAGGGCCAGGCACCGGCCTCCCCCTCCGGCCGCCCCTGGGGCCGGGGGTGGCTCGGACTCGGCGCCCCCAACGTGTCGTCCCGTCCCCCCCCCGCCCCGCACCGCCGAACATTCGCTGCAGCCGAGGGCTTGCCGCTCGACGCCTACCCCACCCGCCCAGCCCCCCGCTGCGGCCCGGCGCTGCCCCGGCCGCTGCGCCCCGCCTCTCATCGCTCCCCCCACCCGGCAACCGGCCGCCGGGCACGGCAAGTCCCAGGGCAGGGAACAGGTGCTGCCGGGACCCCGTGCTGGCTGCCGGCTTCCCGGGGCTGCCCCGGGCACGGACAGGTCGCCCCCCCCGCCCCGGCGAATGTTCACCGAACCGGCTGCCGGCTGCCTTCGAGCACCCCCCGCCCCCCGCCACTATCGTCCCCCCCGCCCCCCCTCCGCCTCCGCTGCCGCTTCTCCCCGCACCGCCTCCACTGCCTCCCCCCGCCGCCGGCGAA
>NW_027142589.1:212500-222500 GCF_026170545.1 Melanerpes formicivorus | reverse complement strand
GCACTTAGCGCGCGGAGGCTGGAACCGCGGGGTAGACGTGGTCCCCGGGACGAGGGCCGCCTGGTATCGCCCGCCCGGCCCCCAACCCCCCCCCCCCCGCGGCGGCGTAAATGAAGAGAGGCAGTCGGCATGAAACCTTCTTTTATTAAGTGTTGTTTTCATCGAGCGTCTTTCATTAAAGGTTGTGTTCTGAAGCAGTCTTTTCTTCAACAGCGCTGTTCTCCGGGGAGAAGGTCTGCCGGCATCTCTAGAAATCTCCCCCCGCCCCTGACCGCCTCCCCCCCCCGCCCCCCGCTGCCGGTTTGCGCGGAGCCCCCCCTTCCCGCCGTTGCCTCTTGCCGCTACCCCCCGCCCCCCCCCGCTGCCGGTTTGCGCGGAGCCCCCCCTTCCCGCCGTTGCCTCTTGCCGCTACCCCCGCCCCCCCCCGCTGCCGGTTTGCGCGGAGCCCCCCCTTCCCGCCGTTGCCTCTTGCCGCTACCCCCCGCCCCCCCCCCGCTGCCGGTTTGCGCGGAGCCCCCCCTTCCCGCCGTTGCCTCTTGCCGCTACCCCCGCCCCCCCCCCCGCTGCCGGTTTGCGCGGAGCCCCCCCTTCCCGCCGTTGCCTCTTGCCGCTACCCCCGCCCCCCCCCCGCTGCCGGTTTGCGCGGAGCCCCCCCGCCTGCCGTTGCCTCTTGCCGCGGCCACCACCGCCCCCCCCACACCCCCCGGCCCCCGTTACCGGTTTGCGCGGAGCCCCCCCTCCCGACGTTGCCTCTTGCCGCTGCTGCCACCCCCAGCTCCCCACACCCCCCGGCTCCCGTTAGCGGTTTGCGCGGAGCCCCCCCTTCCCGCCGTTGCCTCTTGCCGCTACCCCCGCCCCCCCCCGCTGCCGGTTTGCGCGGAGCCCCCCCTTCCCGCCGTTGCCTCTTGCCGCTACCCCCCGCCCCCCCCCCGCTGCCGGTTTGCGCGGAGCCCCCCCTTCCCGCCGTTGCCTCTTGCCGTTACCCCCGCCCCCCCCCGCTGCCGGTTTGCGCGGAGCCCCCCCGCCTGCCGTTGCCTCTCGCCGCGGCCACCACCGCCCCCCCCACACCCCCCGGCCCCCGTTACCGGTTTGCGCGGAGCCCCCCCTCCCGACGTTGCCTCTTGCCGCTGCTGCCACCCCCAGCTCCCCACACCCCCCGGCTCCCGTTAGCGGTTTGCGCGGAGCCCCCCCTTCCCGCCGTTGCCTCTTGCCGCTACCCCCGCCCCCCCCCCCCGCTGCCGGTTTGCGCGGAGCCCCCCCGCCTGCCGTTGCCTCTTGCCGCGGCCACCACCGCCCCCCCCCACACCCCCCGGCCCCCGTTACCGGTTTGCGCGGAGCCCCCCCTCCCGACGTTGCCTCTTGCCGCTGCTGCCACCCCCAGCTCCCCACACCCCCCGGCTCCCGTTACCGCTTTGCACGGAGCCCCCCCGCCCGCCGTTATCTCTTGCCGCTGCCGCGACCCATCTCCCCCCCCCCCCGCCGCCGCTAACTGCCCCCCGAAGCCGCTAGCAGCTGGGCACCCCCCGCCAAAGCCGCCGCGGCTTCCCCTTCCCACATTGTCCCCTGGAGGGGGGATCGCGACGCGGGCTGCCGCTTCCCTCCCGGGCTGCCCGGCTGCTCTCTAACCCCTGCGACCGAGGC
This sequence comes from Melanerpes formicivorus, assembly GCF_026170545.1. Classification (NCBI taxonomy): domain Eukaryota; kingdom Metazoa; phylum Chordata; class Aves; order Piciformes; family Picidae; genus Melanerpes; species Melanerpes formicivorus. Next base: position 220,859 of record NW_027142589.1, on the reverse strand, counting down.
GGCGCTGTTAGGGCGGCCGTGCCGGTGCCCCTTGCCGCAGCTAGCCTCTCGCCGCTGCCCCTCCCGTCCGTCGTCCCCCGTCCCCAAAAACTTGCTGCTCTCCACGCTGGAGCCTGCACGGGGGAGGTTGCGCTCCGCTCCTCCGGCCCTAAAGCCGCCCTCGCCCGCCCCCCGGCTTGCCGCTTGGCTGGGCTGCCCGCCCGCCCGCTAATCCCCCCAACGCCCCCACCCCAAAAACACCCCAGCCCTACCGCATGCCGCTCCCCCTCTCCCCGCTCTCGCTGACCGCTGCCACCCCCCCCCCACCCCTCCCCCCCGAAACAAACCCCCCAGCCCTACCGCATGCCGCTCCCCCTCTCTCCCTAGCCTGCCCCCCCCGCCGTCGCTTGCTGCTGCCGCCGCCGCCGCCGCCGCCGCCGCCGCCGCCGCCGGGACCCGCCTCGGTCTGGTGGCGCGCGCTCGGAGATCCCCGGCTACCCGTCCGTCCGTCCCTCCCTCCCGCCCCGCCCCGGGGGAGGGCCCGGGGCAGCGCGGGCAGGCGGGGAGCAAAAAAAGGCGCGGGCGCCAAAAAACGTCGGGGTCCCGGGGTGGCGGAGGGGGGCGGCGGCGGGGGCGGCGGCGGGTACACGGCGCCGGGTCCAGGGCGCCGGGTCCAGCCCGTCCCGGGGCGGGGACAGGTGGTGTCGTCCGTCCCCGCCCCCGTAACCTGCTCTGAAGCATCCGCTTCCCGCCGCGGTTCGCCCTCCACCCCCCCGCCGCACACGCAGCTGCCGCTTCCCGCCGCCTCTGCCCCCCGCCCCGGGATCAACCACCCGCCGGGTCCAGCCGGTCCCGGTCCCGGGAACCTGCTCCCGGGGCCAGCCGGAGCCACGCCCCCTCCTCTGACGCTTCCAGCTGCCGCCTCCCCTCCCACCCCCCAAACTCACACTGGCCCTCGCCGGCCCGCCCACCCGCCTACCTGCTTGCCCGCCGCCGCTGGGTGGCGTGCCGGACACTCTCGCACACAGGTACACAGACAGGGACACAGGGACACAGGCACTCGGGCACACAGGGACACAGGGACACAGGGACACAAGGACACAGGGACACAGGCACTCAGGCACTCAGGCACTCAGGGACACAGGGACACAGGGACACAGGCACTCAGGCACTCAGGGACACAGGGACACAGGGACACAGGGACACAGGCACTCAGGCACACAGGGACACAGGTGGCGGGCCGGAGGCCTCTCTCCACTGTGTGGCAGGGGTCCAAGAGCCACCCCAGCCCAACCCAGAGGGTCTTTTGCACCTCTCTAGAGGCCACCCAGAGACCCCAGGCCGCAGCAGAAGCCTCCCCCGCATGCTCTGCAGGCTTCCGACCCACCCCAGGCCGCACCAGAAGCCTCCCCCGCAAGCTCTGCAGGCTTCCGACCCACCCCAGGCCGCAGCAGAAGCCTCTCCCGCACGCTCTGCAGGCTTCTCAGCCACCCCAGGCCGCAGCAGAAGCCTCCCCCGCACGCTCTGCAGGCTTCTCAGCCACCCCAGGCCGCACCAGAAGCCTCTCCCGCACGCTCTGCAGGCTTCTCAGCCACCCCAGGCCGCACCAGAAGCCTCCCCCGCACGCTCTGCAGGCTTCTCAGCCACCCCAGGCCGCACCAGAAGCCTCCCCCGCACGCTCTGCAGGCTTCTCAGCCACCCCAGGCCGCAGCAGAAGCCTCCCCCGCACGCTCTGCAGGCTTCCCAGCCACCCCAGGCCGCACCAGAAGCCTCCCCCGCACGCTCTGCAGGCTTCTCAGCCACCCCAGGCCGCACCAGAAGCCTCTCCCGCACGCTCTGCAGGCTTCTCAGCCACCCCAGGCCGCACCAGAAGCCTCTCCCGCACGCTCTTCAGGCTTCTCAGCCACCCCAGGCCGCAGCAGAAGCCTCCCCCGCACGCTCTGCAGGCTTCTCAGCCACCCCAGGCCGCACCAGAAGCCTCCCCCGCACGCTCTGCAGGCTTCCCACCCACCCCAGGCCGCAGCAGAAGCCTCTCCCGCACGCCCTGCAGGCTTCTCAGCCACCCCAGGCCGCAGCAGAAGCCTCTCCCGCACGCTCTGCAGGCTTCTCAGCCACCCCAGGCCGCAGCAGAAGCCTCTCCCGCACGCTCTGCAGGCTTCTCAGCCACCCCAGGCCGCAGCAGAAGCCTCTCCCGCACGCTCTGCAGGCTTCTCAGCCACCCCAGGCCGCAGCAGAAGCCTCTCCCGCACGCTCTGCAGGCTTCTCAGCCACCCCAGGCCGCAGCAGAAGCCTCTCCCGCACGCTCTGCAGGCTTCTCAGCCACCCCAGGCCGCAGCAGAAGCCTCTCCCGCACGCTCTGCAGGCTTCTCAGCCACCCCAGGCCCCAACAGAAGCCTCTCCCGCACGCTCTGCAGGCTTCCGACCCACCCCAGGCCGCAGCAGAAGCCTCTCCCGCACGCTCTGCAGGCTTCCGTCCCACCCCAGGCCGCACCAGAAGCCTCCCCCGCACGCTCTGCAGGCTTCTCAGCCACCCCAGGCCGCACCAGAAGCCTCCCCCGCACGCTCTGCAGGCTTCTCAGCCACCCCAGGCCGCAGCAGAAGCCTCCCCCGCACGCTCTGCAGGCTTCTCAGCCACCCCAGGCCGCAGCAGAAGCCTCCCCCGCACGCTCTGCAGGCTTCTCAGCCACCCCAGGCCCCAACAGAAGCCTCTCCCGCACGCTCTGCAGGCTTCCGACCCACCCCAGGCCGCACCAGAAGCCTCCCCCGCACGCTCTGTAGGCTTCTGACCCACCCCAGGCCCCAACAGAAGCCTCCCCCGCACGCTCTGCAGGCTTCTCAGCCACCCCAGGCCGCAGCAGAAGCCTCTCCCGCACGCTCTGCAGGCTTCTCAGCCACCCCAGGCCGCACCAGAAGCCTCTCCCGCACGCTCTGCAGGCTTCTCAGCCACCCCAGGCCGCACCAGAAGCCTCTCCCGCACGCTCTGCAGGCTTCCGACCCACCCCAGGCCGCACCAGAAGCCTCCCCCGCACGCTCTGCAGGCTTCTCCGCCACCACAGGCCGCACCAGAGGATCTTTTGCACCTCTCTGGACGCCACCCAGAGACTCCAGGCCGCACCAGAGGCCCCCCCCCCCAACCATTTACAGGCTGCAGTGCCAGCCTAGGCCCCGCTGGCAGCCTCCCTTGTCTGCTTTGGAAGGCCTCCCATCCACTCCAGACCTGCCTGGAGGCCTCCCTCGACTGCTCCCGGGGCCCTCGAAGCCACCCTAGGCCTTTCTGGAGGACCTGCTCGACCGCTCGGGCGGCTTCTGACGCACCCTCGGCCATCCGGCGCCCAGCAGCTCCCAGGGCCAGGCACCGGCCTCCCCCTCCGGCCGCCCCTGGGGCCGGGGGTGGCTCGGACTCGGCGCCCCCAACGTGTCGTCCCGTCCCCCCCCCGCCCCGCACCGCCGAACATTCGCTGCAGCCGAGGGCTTGCCGCTCGACGCCTACCCCACCCGCCCAGCCCCCCGCTGCGGCCCGGCGCTGCCCCGGCCGCTGCGCCCCGCCTCTCATCGCTCCCCCCACCCGGCAACCGGCCGCCGGGCACGGCAAGTCCCAGGGCAGGGAACAGGTGCTGCCGGGACCCCGTGCTGGCTGCCGGCTTCCCGGGGCTGCCCCGGGCACGGACAGGTCGCCCCCCCCGCCCCGGCGAATGTTCACCGAACCGGCTGCCGGCTGCCTTCGAGCACCCCCCGCCCCCCGCCACTATCGTCCCCCCCGCCCCCCCTCCGCCTCCGCTGCCGCTTCTCCCCGCACCGCCTCCACTGCCTCCCCCCGCCGCCGGCGAACGAGTCGCCGGATCCGTAGGGTGCCGGGAGCCCGAACGGCGAGCGGCTCCGGCTGCTGCCGGGACCGCGGGGATTCGAGCCGCTCCGGCCGCGGCCGGGACCCCGTGCCGGAAGCCGGCATCCCGGGACGGCCCCGGGACGGCCCCGGTCGCCGGCCGGGTGACGTTCAGCGAAGCGGCTGCCGCCAGTCTTTGGGCCTCCCCCGTGCCGGGGCCGCGGGGCTTCGAGCCGGTCCGGCCGCGGCCGGGATCCGGGGCCGGACGATGGCTTCCCGGGCCGGTCCCGGTCGCCTCCCGGGTGACGTTCACCGAAGCGGCTGCCGGCTGTCTTCGAGCCCCTCCCCCCCTCCGCCTCCGCGGCCGCTTCTGCCCGCACCCCCTCCACTGCCTCCCCCCGCCGCCCGCGAACGAGTCGCCGGATCTGTAGGGTGCCGGGAGCCCGAACGGCGAGCGGCTCCGGCTGCTGCCGGGACCGCGGGGATTCGAGACGGTCCGGCCGCGGCCGGGACCCCGTGCCGGAAGCCGGCATCCCCGGACAGCCCCGGGACGGCCCCGGTCGCCGGCCGGGTGACGTTCAGCGAAGCGGCTGCCGGCTGTCTTCGAGCCCCCCCCCCTCCGCCTCCGCTGCCGCTTCTGCCCGCACCGCCTCCACTGCCTCCCCCCGCCGCCGGCGAACGAGTCGGCGGATCCGTAGGGTGCCGGGAGCCCGAACGGCGAGCGGCTCCGGCTGCTGCCGGGACCGCGGGGATTCGAGCCGCTCCGGCCGCGGCCGGGACCCCGTGCCGGAAGCCGGCATCCCGGGACGGCCCCGGGACGGCCCCGGTCGCCGGCCGGGTGACGTTCAGCGAAGCGGCTGCCGCCAGTCTTTGGGCCTCCCCCGTGCCGGGGCCGCGGGGCTTCGAGCCGGTCCGGCCGCGGCCGGGATCCCGGGCCGGACGATGGCTTCCCGGGCCGGTCCCGGTCGCCTCCCGGGTGACGTTCACCGAAGCGGCTGACGGCTGTCTTCGAGCCCCCCCCCCCCCTCCGCCTCCGCGGCCGCTTCTGCCCGCACCCCCTCCACTGCCTCCCCCCGCCGCCCGCGAACGAGTCGCCGGATCTGTAGGGTGCCGGGAGCCCGAACGGCGAGCGGCTCCGGCTGCTGCCGGGACCGCGGGGATTCGAGCCGCTCCGGCCGCGGCCGGGACCCCGTGCCGGAAGCCGGCATCCCCGGACAGCCCCGGGACGGCCCCGGTCGCCGGCCGGGTGACGTTCACCGAAGCGGCTGCCGGCTGTCTTCGAGCCCCCCCCCCCCCTCCGCCTCCGCTGCCGCTTCTGCCCGCACCCCCTCCACTGCCTCCCCCCGCCGCCGGCGAACGAGTCGGCGGATCCGTAGGGTGCCGGGAGCCCGAACGGCGAGCGGCTCCGGCTGCTGCCGGGACCGCGGGGCTTCGAGCCGCTCCGGCCGCGGCCGGGACCCCGTGCCGGAAGCCGGCATCCCGGGACGGCCCCGGGACGGCCCCGGTCGCCGGCCGGGTGACGTTCAGCGAAGCGGCTGCCGCCAGTCTTTGGGCCTCCCCCGTGCCGGGGCCGCGGGGCTTCGAGCCGGTCCGGCCGCGGCCGGGATCCCGGGCCGGACGATGGCTTCCCGGGCCGGTCGCCGGTCGCCTCCCGGGTGACGTTCACCGAAGCGGTTGACGGCTGTCTCCGAGCCCCCCCCCCCCCCCCTCCGCCTCCGCTGCCGCTTCTGCCCGCACCTCCTTCACTGCCTCCCCCCGCCTCCCGCGAACGAGTCGCCGGATCCGTAGGGTGCCGGGAGCCCGAACGGCGAGCGGCTCCGGCTGCTGCCGGGACCGCGGGGATTCGAGCCGGTCCGGCCGCGGCCGGGACCCCGTGGCGGAAGCCGGCATCCCGGGACGGCCCCGGGACGGCCCCGATCGCCTCCTGGGTGACGTTCACCGAAGCGGCTGCCGGCTGTCTTCGAGCCCCCCCCCCCCTCCGCCTCCGCTGCCGCTTCTCCCCGCACCCCCTCCACTGCCTCCCCCCGCCGCCGGCGAACGAGTCGGCGGATCCACACCGTCCCGAGAGCCCGAGGCGGCGGCACCCAGTGCGGGTCCGGCCGAGGCCGGGACCCCGTGCCTGTCGCAGGCTTCCCGGGACGGCCCCGGAACGGCCGCGGTCGCCGGCCGGGTGACGTTCTCCGAAGCGGCTGCCGGCTGTCTTCGAGCCCCCCCCCCCCCCTCCGCCTCCGCTGCCGCTTCTGCCCGCACCTCCTTCACTGCCTCCCCCCGCCGCCGGCGAACGAGTCGCCGGATCCGTAGGGTGCCGGGAGCCCGAACGGCGAGCGGCTCCGGCTGCTGCCGGGACCGCGGGGATTCGAGCCGCTCCGGCCGCGGCCGGGACCCCGTGCCGGAAGCCGGCATCCCGGGACGGCCCCGGGACGGCCCCGATCGCCTCCTGGGTGACGTTCACCGAAGCGGCTGCCGGCTGTCTTCGAGCCCCCCCCCCCCCTCCGCCTCCGCTGCCGCTTCTCCCCGCACCCCCTCCACTGCCTCCCCCCGCCGCCGGCGAACGAGTCGGCGGATCCATACCGTCCCGAGAGCCCGAGGCGGCGGCACCCAGTGCGGGTCCGGCCGAGGCCGGGACCCCGTGCCTGTCGCAGGCTTCCCGGGACGGCCCCGGAACGGCCGCGGTCGCCGGCCGGGTGACGTTCTCCGAAGCGGCTGCCGGCTGTCTTCGAGCCCCCCCCCCCCCCTCCGCCTCCGCTGCCGCTTCTGCCCGCACCTCCTTCACTGCCTCCCCCCGCCGCCGGCGAACGAGTCGCCGGATCCGTAGGGTGCCGGGAGCCCGAACGGCGAGCGGCTCCGGCTGCTGCCGGGACCGCGGGGATTCGAGCCGCTCCGGCCGCGGCCAGGACCCCGTGCCGGATGCCGGCATCCCGGGACGGCCCCGGGACGGCCCCGGTCGCCGGCCGGGTGACGTTCAGCGAAGCGGCTGCCGCCAGTCTTTGGGCCTCCCCCGTGCCGGGGCCGCGGGGCTTCGAGCCGGTCCGGCCGCGGCTGGGACCCCGTGCCTGTCGCAGGCTTCCCGGGACGGCCCCGGAACGGCCGCGGTCGCCGGCCGGGTGACGTTCACCGAGGCGACTGCCGGCTGTCTTCGAGCCCCCCCCCCCCCTGCCGGAGCCGCGGGGATACGAGCCGGTCCGGCCGCGGCCGGGACCCCCGTGCCGGAAGCCGGCATCCCGGGACGGCCCCGGGACGGCCCCGATCGCCTCCTGGGTGACGTTCACCGAAGCGGCTGCCGGCTGTCTTCGAGCCCCCCCCCCCTCCGCCTCCGCTGCCGCTTCTCCCCGCACCCCCTCCACTGCCTCCCCCCGCCGCCCGCGAACGAGTCGCCGGATCTGTAGGGGGCCGGGAGCCCAAGGCGGCGAGCGGCTCCGGCTGCTGCCGGGACCGCGAGGCTTCGAGCCGGTCCGGCCGCGGCCGGGATCTCGTGCCGAACGTCGTCTTCCCGGGACGGTCCCGGGAGGGCCCCAGTCTCCTCCCGGGTGACGTTCACCGAAGCGGCTGCCGGCTGTCTTCGAGCCCCCACCCCTGCCGTGGCCGCGGGGATTCGCCCCGGTCCGGCAGCTGACGGTTCCCTGTGTCGGACGCCGGCTTCCCGGGACTGCCCCGGGACAGCCCCGGTCGCCTCCCGGGTGACGTTCACCGAAGCTGCTGCCGCCTGTCTTTGTCCCCCCCCCCCGTGCTCTCCCTCAGGCGGGAGGTAGACGTGCTCTCCCTCGGCGAGTAGACGTGCTCTCCCTCGGCGAGTAGACGTGCTCTCCCTCGGCGAGTAGACGTGCTCTCCCTCGGCGAGTAGACGTGCTCTCCCTCGGCGAGTAGACGTGCTCTCCCTGGGCGAGTAGACGTGCTCTCCCTGGGCGAGTAGACGTGCTCTCCCTGGGCGAGTAGACGTGCTCTCCCTGGGCGAGTAGACGTGCTCTCCCTGGGCGAGTAGACGTGCTCTCCCTGGGCGAGTAGACGTGCTCTCCCTCGGCGAGTAGACGTGCTCTCCCTGGGCGAGTAGACGTGCTCTCCCTCGGCGAGTAGACGTGCTCTCCCTGGGCGAGTAGACGTGCTCTCCCTGGGCGAGTAGACGTGCTCTCCCTGGGCGAGTAGACGTGCTCTCCCTGGGCGAGTAGACGTGCTCTCCCTGGGCGAGTAGACGTGCTCTCCCTCGGCGAGTAGACGTGCTCTCCCTCGGCGAGTAGACGTGCTCTCCCTGGGCGAGTAGACGTGCTCTCCCTCGGCGAGTAGACGTGCTCTCCGCGGAGATCGCGCTTGTCGCCAAGGGGTCGCTGTTGCGCTCTGCCTCCGCCTACGTCATCGTACAAGCCGGCGTGATTTCTGCGACCTGCCGCTGGGCGGAGGTCGGCTGGTTGTGCGCTCGCGGAGCTGACGGCCCTCCAGTTCCGTATATGAGGGAACAAGCGACGCCGAGCACTCCCAGGGCAGCGCTGCCGAGCGGCTGCTCCAAGCCACCCGCCAGGCGGCTGGGCAGGGGTCCGTCTGGCTTCTCGGTGGCTTTCGCCCGGG
>NW_027142589.1:190000-197500 GCF_026170545.1 Melanerpes formicivorus | reverse complement strand
CTGCTCTCCACGCTGGAGCCTGCACGGGGGAGGTTGCGCTCCGCTCCTCCGGCCCTAAAGCCGCCCTCGCCCGCCCCCCGGCTTGCCGCTTGGCTGGGCTGCCCGCCCGCCCGCTAATCCCCCCAACGCCCCCACCCCAAAAACACCCCAGCCCTACCGCATGCCGCTCCCCCTCTCCCCGCTCTCGCTGACCGCTGCCACCCCCCCCCCACCCCTCCCCCCCGAAACAAACCCCCCAGCCCTACCGCATGCCGCTCCCCCTCTCTCCCTAGCCTGCCCCCCCCGCCGTCGCTTGCTGCTGCCGCCGCCGCCGCCGCCGCCGCCGCCGCCGCCGGGACCCGCCTCGGTCTGGTGGCGCGCGCTCGGAGATCCCCGGCTACCCGTCCGTCCGTCCCTCCCTCCCGCCCCGCCCCGGGGGAGGGCCCGGGGCAGCGCGGGCAGGCGGGGAGCAAAAAAAGGCGCGGGCGCCAAAAAACGTCGGGGTCCCGGGGTGGCGGAGGGGGGCGGCGGCGGGGGCGGCGGCGGGTACACGGCGCCGGGTCCAGGGCGCCGGGTCCAGCCCGTCCCGGGGCGGGGACAGGTGGTGTCGTCCGTCCCCGCCCCCGTAACCTGCTCTGAAGCATCCGCTTCCCGCCGCGGTTCGCCCTCCACCCCCCCCGCCGCACACGCAGCTGCCGCTTCCCGCCGCCTCTGCCCCCCGCCCCGGGATCAACCACCCGCCGGGTCCAGCCGGTCCCGGTCCCGGGAACCTGCTCCCGGGGCCAGCCGGAGCCACGCCCCCTCCTCTGACGCTTCCAGCTGCCGCCTCCCCTCCCACCCCCCAAACTCACACTGGCCCTCGCCGGCCCGCCCACCCGCCTACCTGCTTGCCCGCCGCCGCTGGGTGGCGTGCCGGACACTCTCGCACACAGGTACACAGACAGGGACACAGGGACACAGGCACTCGGGCACACAGGGACACAGGGACACAGGGACACAAGGACACAGGGACACAGGCACTCAGGCACTCAGGCACTCAGGGACACAGGGACACAGGGACACAGGCACTCAGGCACTCAGGGACACAGGGACACAGGGACACAGGGACACAGGCACTCAGGCACACAGGGACACAGGTGGCGGGCCGGAGGCCTCTCTCCACTGTGTGGCAGGGGTCCAAGAGCCACCCCAGCCCAACCCAGAGGGTCTTTTGCACCTCTCTAGAGGCCACCCAGAGACCCCAGGCCGCAGCAGAAGCCTCCCCCGCATGCTCTGCAGGCTTCCGACCCACCCCAGGCCGCACCAGAAGCCTCCCCCGCAAGCTCTGCAGGCTTCCGACCCACCCCAGGCCGCAGCAGAAGCCTCTCCCGCACGCTCTGCAGGCTTCTCAGCCACCCCAGGCCGCAGCAGAAGCCTCCCCCGCACGCTCTGCAGGCTTCTCAGCCACCCCAGGCCGCACCAGAAGCCTCTCCCGCACGCTCTGCAGGCTTCTCAGCCACCCCAGGCCGCAGCAGAAGCCTCCCCCGCACGCTCTGCAGGCTTCTCAGCCACCCCAGGCCGCACCAGAAGCCTCTCCCGCACGCTCTGCAGGCTTCTCAGCCACCCCAGGCCGCAGCAGAAGCCTCCCCCGCACGCTCTGCAGGCTTCTCAGCCACCCCAGGCCGCACCAGAAGCCTCCCCCCGCACGCTCTGCAGGCTTCTCAGCCACCCCAGGCCGCACCAGAAGCCTCTCCCGCACGCTCTGCAGGCTTCTCAGCCACCCCAGGCCGCACCAGAAGCCTCTCCCGCACGCTCTTCAGGCTTCTCAGCCACCCCAGGCCGCAGCAGAAGCCTCCCCCGCACGCTCTGCAGGCTTCTCAGCCACCCCAGGCCGCACCAGAAGCCTCCCCCGCACGCTCTGCAGGCTTCCCACCCACCCCAGGCCGCAGCAGAAGCCTCTCCCGCACGCCCTGCAGGCTTCTCAGCCACCCCAGGCCGCAGCAGAAGCCTCTCCCGCACGCTCTGCAGGCTTCTCAGCCACCCCAGGCCGCAGCAGAAGCCTCTCCCGCACGCTCTGCAGGCTTCTCAGCCACCCCAGGCCGCAGCAGAAGCCTCTCCCGCACGCTCTGCAGGCTTCTCAGCCACCCCAGGCCGCAGCAGAAGCCTCTCCCGCACGCTCTGCAGGCTTCTCAGCCACCCCAGGCCGCAGCAGAAGCCTCTCCCGCACGCTCTGCAGGCTTCTCAGCCACCCCAGGCCGCAGCAGAAGCCTCTCCCGCACGCTCTGCAGGCTTCTCAGCCACCCCAGGCCCCAACAGAAGCCTCTCCCCGCACGCTCTGCAGGCTTCCGACCCACCCCAGGCCGCAGCAGAAGCCTCTCCCGCACGCTCTGCAGGCTTCCGTCCCACCCCAGGCCGCACCAGAAGCCTCCCCCGCACGCTCTGCAGGCTTCTCAGCCACCCCAGGCCGCACCAGAAGCCTCCCCCGCACGCTCTGCAGGCTTCTCAGCCACCCCAGGCCGCAGCAGAAGCCTCCCCCGCACGCTCTGCAGGCTTCTCAGCCACCCCAGGCCGCAGCAGAAGCCTCCCCCCGCACGCTCTGCAGGCTTCTCAGCCACCCCAGGCCCCAACAGAAGCCTCTCCCCGCACGCTCTGCAGGCTTCCGACCCACCCCAGGCCGCACCAGAAGCCTCCCCCGCACGCTCTGTAGGCTTCTGACCCACCCCAGGCCCCAACAGAAGCCTCCCCCGCACGCTCTGCAGGCTTCTCAGCCACCCCAGGCCGCAGCAGAAGCCTCTCCCGCACGCTCTGCAGGCTTCTCAGCCACCCCAGGCCGCACCAGAAGCCTCTCCCGCACGCTCTGCAGGCTTCTCAGCCACCCCAGGCCGCACCAGAAGCCTCTCCCGCACGCTCTGCAGGCTTCCGACCCACCCCAGGCCGCACCAGAAGCCTCCCCCGCACGCTCTGCAGGCTTCTCCGCCACCACAGGCCGCACCAGAGGATCTTTTGCACCTCTCTGGACGCCACCCAGAGACTCCAGGCCGCACCAGAGGCCCCCCCCCCCCAACCATTTACAGGCTGCAGTGCCAGCCTAGGCCCCGCTGGCAGCCTCCCTTGTCTGCTTTGGAAGGCCTCCCATCCACTCCAGACCTGCCTGGAGGCCTCCCTCGACTGCTCCCGGGGCCCTCGAAGCCACCCTAGGCCTTTCTGGAGGACCTGCTCGACCGCTCGGGCGGCTTCTGACGCACCCTCGGCCATCCGGCGCCCAGCAGCTCCCAGGGCCAGGCACCGGCCTCCCCCTCCGGCCGCCCCTGGGGCCGGGGGTGGCTCGGACTCGGCGCCCCCAACGTGTCGTCCCGTCCCCCCCCGCCCCGCACCGCCGAACATTCGCTGCAGCCGAGGGCTTGCCGCTCGACGCCTACCCCACCCGCCCAGCCCCCCGCTGCGGCCCGGCGCTGCCCCGGCCGCTGCGCCCCGCCTCTCATCGCTCCCCCCCACCCGGCAACCGGCCGCCGGGCACGGCAAGTCCCAGGGCAGGGAACAGGTGCTGCCGGGACCCCGTGCTGGCTGCCGGCTTCCCGGGGCTGCCCCGGGCACGGACAGGTCGCCCCCCCGCCCCGGCGAATGTTCACCGAACCGGCTGCCGGCTGCCTTCGAGCACCCCCCGCCCCCCGCCACTATCGTCCCCCCCCGCCCCCCCTCCGCCTCCGCTGCCGCTTCTCCCCGCACCGCCTCCACTGCCTCCCCCCGCCGCCGGCGAACGAGTCGCCGGATCCGTAGGGTGCCGGGAGCCCGAACGGCGAGCGGCTCCGGCTGCTGCCGGGACCGCGGGGATTCGAGCCGGTCCGGCCGCGGCCGGGACCCCGTGCCGGAAGCCGGCATCCCGGGACGGCCCCGGGACGGCCCCGGTCGCCGGCCGGGTGACGTTCAGCGAAGCGGCTGCCGCCAGTCTTTGGGCCTCCCCCGTGCCGGGGCCGCGGGGCTTCGAGCCGGTCCGGCCGCGGCCGGGATCCGGGGCCGGACGATGGCTTCCCGGGCCGGTCCCGGTCGCCTCCCGGGTGACGTTCACCGAAGCGGCTGCCGGCTGTCTTCGAGCCCCCCCCCCCCTCCGCCTCCGCTGCCGCTTCTCCCCGCACCCCCTCCACTGCCTCCCCCCGCCGCCGGCGAACGAGTCGGCGGATCCACACCGTCCCGAGAGCCCGAGGCGGCGGCACCCAGTGCGGGTCCGGCCGAGGCCGGGACCCCGTGCCTGTCGCAGGCTTCCCGGGACGGCCCCGGAACGGCCGCGGTCGCCGGCCGGGTGACGTTCTCCGAAGCGGCTGCCGGCTGTCTTCGAGCCCCCCCCTCCCCCTCCGCCTCCGCTGCCGCTTCTGCCCGCACCTCCTTCACTGCCTCCCCCCGCCGCCGGCGAACGAGTCGCCGGATCCGTAGGGTGCCGGGAGCCCGAACGGCGAGCGGCTCCGGCTGCTGCCGGGACCGCGGGGATTCGAGCCGCTCCGGCCGCGGCCGGGACCCCGTGCCGGAAGCCGGCATCCCGGGACGGCCCCGGGACGGCCCCGATCGCCTCCTGGGTGACGTTCACCGAAGCGGCTGCCGGCTGTCTTCGAGCCCCCCCCCCCCCTCCGCCTCCGCTGCCGCTTCTGCCCGCACCCCCTCCACTGCCTCCCCCCGCCGCCGGCGAACGAGTCGGCGGATCCGTAGGGTGCCGGGAGCCCGAACGGCGAGCGGCTCCGGCTGCTGCTGGGACCGCGGGGCTTCGAGCCGCTCCGGCCGCGGCCGGGACCCCGTGCCGGAAGCCGGCATCCCGGGACGGCCCCGGGACGGCCCCGGTCGCCGGCCGGGTGACGTTCAGCGAAGCGGCTGCCGCCAGTCTTTGGGCCTCCCCCGTGCCGGGGCCGCGGGGCTTCGAGCCGGTCCGGCCGCGGCCGGGATCCCGGGCCGGACGATGGCTTCCCGGGCCGGTCGCCGGTCGCCTCCCGGGTGACGTTCACCGAAGCGGTTGACGGCTGTCTCCGAGCCCCCCCCCCCCCCCTCCGCCTCCGCTGCCGCTTCTGCCCGCACCTCCTTCACTGCCTCCCCCCGCCTCCCGCGAACGAGTCGCCGGATCCGTAGGGTGCCGGGAGCCCGAACGGCGAGCGGCTCCGGCTGCTGCCGGGACCGCGGGGATTCGAGCCGGTCCGGCCGCGGCCGGGACCCCGTGGCGGAAGCCGGCATCCCGGGACGGCCCCGGGACGGCCCCGATCGCCTCCTGGGTGACGTTCACCGAAGCGGCTGCCGGCTGTCTTCGAGCCCCCCCCCCCCTCCGCCTCCGCTGCCGCTTCTCCCCGCACCCCCTCCACTGCCTCCCCCCGCCGCCGGCGAACGAGTCGGCGGATCCACACCGTCCCGAGAGCCCGAGGCGGCGGCACCCAGTGCGGGTCCGGCCGAGGCCGGGACCCCGTGCCTGTCGCAGGCTTCCCGGGACGGCCCCGGAACGGCCGCGGTCGCCGGCCGGGTGACGTTCTCCGAAGCGGCTGCCGGCTGTCTTCGAGCCCCCCCCCCCCCCTCCGCCTCCGCTGCCGCTTCTGCCCGCACCTCCTTCACTGCCTCCCCCCGCCGCCGGCGAACGAGTCGCCGGATCCGTAGGGTGCCGGGAGCCCGAACGGCGAGCGGCTCCGGCTGCTGCCGGGACCGCGGGGATTCGAGCCGCTCCGGCCGCGGCCGGGACCCCGTGCCGGAAGCCGGCATCCCGGGACGGCCCCGGGACGGCCCCGATCGCCTCCTGGGTGACGTTCACCGAAGCGGCTGCCGGCTGTCTTCGAGCCCCCCCCCCCCCTCCGCCTCCGCTGCCGCTTCTCCCCGCACCCCCTCCACTGCCTCCCCCCGCCGCCGGCGAACGAGTCGGCGGATCCATACCGTCCCGAGAGCCCGAGGCGGCGGCACCCAGTGCGGGTCCGGCCGAGGCCGGGACCCCGTGCCTGTCGCAGGCTTCCCGGGACGGCCCCGGAACGGCCGCGGTCGCCGGCCGGGTGACGTTCTCCGAAGCGGCTGCCGGCTGTCTTCGAGCCCCCCCCCCCCCCTCCGCCTCCGCTGCCGCTTCTGCCCGCACCTCCTTCACTGCCTCCCCCCGCCGCCGGCGAACGAGTCGCCGGATCCGTAGGGTGCCGGGAGCCCGAACGGCGAGCGGCTCCGGCTGCTGCCGGGACCGCGGGGATTCGAGCCGCTCCGGCCGCGGCCAGGACCCCGTGCCGGATGCCGGCATCCCGGGACGGCCCCGGGACGGCCCCGGTCGCCGGCCGGGTGACGTTCAGCGAAGCGGCTGCCGCCAGTCTTTGGGCCTCCCCCGTGCCGGGGCCGCGGGGCTTCGAGCCGGTCCGGCCGCGGCTGGGACCCCGTGCCTGTCGCAGGCTTCCCGGGACGGCCCCGGAACGGCCGCGGTCGCCGGCCGGGTGACGTTCACCGAGGCGACTGCCGGCTGTCTTCGAGCCCCCCCCCCCCTGCCGGAGCCGCGGGGATACGAGCCGGTCCGGCCGCGGCCGGGACCCCGTGCCGGAAGCCGGCATCCCGGGACGGCCCCGGGACGGCCCCGATCGCCTCCTGGGTGACGTTCACCGAAGCGGCTGCCGGCTGTCTTCGAGCCCCCCCCCCTCCGCCTCCGCTGCCGCTTCTCCCCGCACCCCCTCCACTGCCTCCCCCCGCCGCCCGCGAACGAGTCGCCGGATCTGTAGGGGGCCGGGAGCCCGAGGCGGCGAGCGGCTCCGGCTGCTGCCGGGACCGCGAGGCTTCGAGCCGGTCCGGCCGCGGCCGGGATCTCGTGCCGAACGTCGTCTTCCCGGGACGGTCCCGGGAGGGCCCCAGTCTCCTCCCGGGTGACGTTCACCGAAGCGGCTGCCGGCTGTCTTCGAGCCCCCACCCCTGCCGTGGCCGCGGGGATTCGCCCCGGTCCGGCAGCTGACGGTTCCCTGTGTCGGACGCCGGCTTCCCGGGACTGCCCCGGGACAGCCCCGGTCGCCTCCCGGGTGACGTTCACCGAAGCTGCTGCCGCCTGTCTTTGTCCCCCCCCCCCCGTGCTCTCCCTCAGGCGGGAGGTAGACGTGCTCTCCCTCGGCGAGTAGACGTGCTCTCCCTCGGCGAGTAGACGTGCTCTCCCTCGGCGAGTAGACGTGCTCTCCCTCGGCGAGTAGACGTGCTCTCCCTCGGCGAGTAGACGTGCTCTCCCTGGGCGAGTAGACGTGCTCTCCCTGGGCGAGTAGACGTGCTCTCCCTGGGCGAGTAGACGTGCTCTCCCTGGGCGAGTAGACGTGCTCTCCCTGGGCGAGTAGACGTGCTCTCCCTGGGCGAGTAGACGTGCTCTCCCTCGGCGAGTAGACGTGCTCTCCCTGGGCGAGTAGACGTGCTCTCCCTCGGCGAGTAGACGTGCTCTCCCTGGGCGAGTAGACGTGCTCTCCCTGGGCGAGTAGACGTGCTCTCCCTGGGCGAGTAGACGTGCTCTCCCTGGGCGAGTAGACGTGCTCTCCCTGGGCGAGTAGACGTGCTCTCCCTCGGCGAGTAGACGTGCTCTCCCTC
>NW_027142589.1:167500-175000 GCF_026170545.1 Melanerpes formicivorus | reverse complement strand
CCGCCGCGGCTTCCCCTTCCCACATTGTCCCCTGGAGGGGGGATCGCGACGCGGGCTGCCGCTTCCCTCCCGGGCTGCCCGGCTGCTCTCTAACCCCTGCGACCGAGGCGGCGCTGTTAGGGCGGCCGTGCCGGTGCCCCTTGCCGCAGCTAGCCTCTCGCCGCTGCCCCTCCCGTCCGTCGTCCCCCGTCCCCAAAAACTTGCTGCTCTCCACGCTGGAGCCTGCACGGGGGAGGTTGCGCTCCGCTCCTCCGGCCCTAAAGCCGCCCTCGCCCGCCCCCCGGCTTGCCGCTTGGCTGGGCTGCCCGCCCGCCCGCTAATCCCCCCAACGCCCCCACCCCAAAAACACCCCAGCCCTACCGCATGCCGCTCCCCCTCTCCCCGCTCTCGCTGACCGCTGCCACCCCCCCCCCACCCCTCCCCCCCGAAACAAACCCCCCAGCCCTACCGCATGCCGCTCCCCCTCTCTCCCTAGCCTGCCCCCCCCGCCGTCGCTTGCTGCTGCCGCCGCCGCCGCCGCCGCCGCCGCCGCCGCCGCCGGGACCCGCCTCGGTCTGGTGGCGCGCGCTCGGAGATCCCCGGCTACCCGTCCGTCCGTCCCTCCCTCCCGCCCCGCCCCGGGGGAGGGCCCGGGGCAGCGCGGGCAGGCGGGGAGCAAAAAAAGGCGCGGGCGCCAAAAAACGTCGGGGTCCCGGGGTGGCGGAGGGGGGCGGCGGCGGGGGCGGCGGCGGGTACACGGCGCCGGGTCCAGGGCGCCGGGTCCAGCCCGTCCCGGGGCGGGGACAGGTGGTGTCGTCCGTCCCCGCCCCCGTAACCTGCTCTGAAGCATCCGCTTCCCGCCGCGGTTCGCCCTCCACCCCCCCGCCGCACACGCAGCTGCCGCTTCCCGCCGCCTCTGCCCCCCGCCCCGGGATCAACCACCCGCCGGGTCCAGCCGGTCCCGGTCCCGGGAACCTGCTCCCGGGGCCAGCCGGAGCCACGCCCCCTCCTCTGACGCTTCCAGCTGCCGCCTCCCCTCCCACCCCCCAAACTCACACTGGCCCTCGCCGGCCCGCCCACCCGCCTACCTGCTTGCCCGCCGCCGCTGGGTGGCGTGCCGGACACTCTCGCACACAGGTACACAGACAGGGACACAGGGACACAGGCACTCGGGCACACAGGGACACAGGGACACAGGGACACAAGGACACAGGGACACAGGCACTCAGGCACTCAGGCACTCAGGGACACAGGGACACAGGGACACAGGCACTCAGGCACTCAGGGACACAGGGACACAGGGACACAGGGACACAGGCACTCAGGCACACAGGGACACAGGTGGCGGGCCGGAGGCCTCTCTCCACTGTGTGGCAGGGGTCCAAGAGCCACCCCAGCCCAACCCAGAGGGTCTTTTGCACCTCTCTAGAGGCCACCCAGAGACCCCAGGCCGCAGCAGAAGCCTCCCCCGCATGCTCTGCAGGCTTCCGACCCACCCCAGGCCGCACCAGAAGCCTCCCCCGCAAGCTCTGCAGGCTTCCGACCCACCCCAGGCCGCAGCAGAAGCCTCTCCCGCACGCTCTGCAGGCTTCTCAGCCACCCCAGGCCGCAGCAGAAGCCTCCCCCGCACGCTCTGCAGGCTTCTCAGCCACCCCAGGCCGCACCAGAAGCCTCTCCCGCACGCTCTGCAGGCTTCTCAGCCACCCCAGGCCGCACCAGAAGCCTCCCCCGCACGCTCTGCAGGCTTCTCAGCCACCCCAGGCCGCACCAGAAGCCTCCCCCGCACGCTCTGCAGGCTTCTCAGCCACCCCAGGCCGCAGCAGAAGCCTCCCCCGCACGCTCTGCAGGCTTCCCAGCCACCCCAGGCCGCACCAGAAGCCTCCCCCGCACGCTCTGCAGGCTTCTCAGCCACCCCAGGCCGCACCAGAAGCCTCTCCCGCACGCTCTGCAGGCTTCTCAGCCACCCCAGGCCGCACCAGAAGCCTCTCCCGCACGCTCTTCAGGCTTCTCAGCCACCCCAGGCCGCAGCAGAAGCCTCCCCCGCACGCTCTGCAGGCTTCTCAGCCACCCCAGGCCGCACCAGAAGCCTCCCCCGCACGCTCTGCAGGCTTCCCACCCACCCCAGGCCGCAGCAGAAGCCTCTCCCGCACGCCCTGCAGGCTTCTCAGCCACCCCAGGCCGCAGCAGAAGCCTCTCCCGCACGCTCTGCAGGCTTCTCAGCCACCCCAGGCCGCAGCAGAAGCCTCTCCCGCACGCTCTGCAGGCTTCTCAGCCACCCCAGGCCGCAGCAGAAGCCTCTCCCGCACGCTCTGCAGGCTTCTCAGCCACCCCAGGCCGCAGCAGAAGCCTCTCCCGCACGCTCTGCAGGCTTCTCAGCCACCCCAGGCCGCAGCAGAAGCCTCTCCCGCACGCTCTGCAGGCTTCTCAGCCACCCCAGGCCGCAGCAGAAGCCTCTCCCGCACGCTCTGCAGGCTTCTCAGCCACCCCAGGCCCCAACAGAAGCCTCTCCCGCACGCTCTGCAGGCTTCCGACCCACCCCAGGCCGCAGCAGAAGCCTCCCCCGCACGCTCTGCAGGCTTCTCAGCCACCCCAGGCCGCACCAGAAGCCTCCCCCGCACGCTCTGCAGGCTTCTCAGCCACCCCAGGCCGCAGCAGAAGCCTCCCCCGCACGCTCTGCAGGCTTCTCAGCCACCCCAGGCCGCAGCAGAAGCCTCCCCCGCACGCTCTGCAGGCTTCTCAGCCACCCCAGGCCCCAACAGAAGCCTCTCCCGCACGCTCTGCAGGCTTCCGACCCACCCCAGGCCGCACCAGAAGCCTCCCCCGCACGCTCTGTAGGCTTCTGACCCACCCCAGGCCCCAACAGAAGCCTCCCCCGCACGCTCTGCAGGCTTCTCAGCCACCCCAGGCCGCAGCAGAAGCCTCTCCCGCACGCTCTGCAGGCTTCTCAGCCACCCCAGGCCGCACCAGAAGCCTCTCCCGCACGCTCTGCAGGCTTCTCAGCCACCCCAGGCCGCACCAGAAGCCTCTCCCGCACGCTCTGCAGGCTTCCTACCCACCCCAGGCCGCACCAGAAGCCTCCCCCGCACGCTCTGCAGGCTTCTCCGCCACCACAGGCCGCACCAGAGGATCTTTTGCACCTCTCTGGACGCCACCCAGAGACTCCAGGCCGCACCAGAGGCCCCCCCCCCCAACCATTTACAGGCTGCAGTGCCAGCCTAGGCCCCGCTGGCAGCCTCCCTTGTCTGCTTTGGAAGGCCTCCCATCCACTCCAGACCTGCCTGGAGGCCTCCCTCGACTGCTCCCGGGGCCCTCGAAGCCACCCTAGGCCTTTCTGGAGGACCTGCTCGACCGCTCGGGCGGCTTCTGACGCACCCTCGGCCATCCGGCGCCCAGCAGCTCCCAGGGCCAGGCACCGGCCTCCCCCTCCGGCCGCCCCTGGGGCCGGGGGGTGGCTCGGACTCGGCGCCCCCAACGTGTCGTCCCGTCCCCCCCCGCCCCGCACCGCCGAACATTCGCTGCAGCCGAGGGCTTGCCGCTCGACGCCTACCCCACCCGCCCAGCCCCCCGCTGCGGCCCGGCGCTGCCCCGGCCGCTGCGCCCCGCCTCTCATCGCTCCCCCCACCCGGCAACCGGCCGCCGGGCACGGCAAGTCCCAGGGCAGGGAACAGGTGCTGCCGGGACCCCGTGCTGGCTGCCGGCTTCCCGGGGCTGCCCCGGGCACGGACAGGTCGCCCCCCCCGCCCCGGCGAATGTTCACCGAACCGGCTGCCGGCTGCCTTCGAGCACCCCCCGCCCCCCGCCACTATCGTCCCCCCCGCCCCCCCTCCGCCTCCGCTGCCGCTTCTCCCCGCACCGCCTCCACTGCCTCCCCCCGCCGCCGGCGAACGAGTCGCCGGATCCGTAGGGTGCCGGGAGCCCGAACGGCGAGCGGCTCCGGCTGCTGCCGGGACCGCGGGGATTCGAGCCGGTCCGGCCGCGGCCGGGACCCCGTGCCGGAAGCCGGCATCCCGGGACGGCCCCGGGACGGCCCCGGTCGCCGGCCGGGTGACGTTCAGCGAAGCGGCTGCCGCCAGTCTTTGGGCCTCCCCCGTGCCGGGGCCGCGGGGCTTCGAGCCGGTCCGGCCGCGGCCGGGATCCCGGGCCGGACGATGGCTTCCCGGGCCGGTCCCGGTCGCCTCCCGGGTGACGTTCACCGAAGCGGCTGACGGCTGTCTTCGAGCCCCCCCCCCCCTCCGCCTCCGCGGCCGCTTCTGCCCGCACCCCCTCCACTGCCTCCCCCCGCCGCCCGCGAACGAGTCGCCGGATCTGTAGGGTGCCGGGAGCCCGAACGGCGAGCGGCTCCGGCTGCTGCCGGGACCGCGGGGATTCGAGCCGCTCCGGCCGCGGCCGGGACCCCGTGCCGGAAGCCGGCATCCCCGGACAGCCCCGGGACGGCCCCGGTCGCCGGCCGGGTGACGTTCACCGAAGCGGCTGCCGGCTGTCTTCGAGCCCCCCCCCCCCCTCCGCCTCCGCTGCCGCTTCTGCCCGCACCCCCTCCACTGCCTCCCCCCGCCGCCGGCGAACGAGTCGGCGGATCCGTAGGGTGCCGGGAGCCCGAACGGCGAGCGGCTCCGGCTGCTGCCGGGACCGCGGGGCTTCGAGCCGCTCCGGCCGCGGCCGGGACCCCCGTGCCGGAAGCCGGCATCCCGGGACGGCCCCGGGACGGCCCCGGTCGCCGGCCGGGTGACGTTCAGCGAAGCGGCTGCCGCCAGTCTTTGGGCCTCCCCCGTGCCGGGGCCGCGGGGCTTCGAGCCGGTCCGGCCGCGGCCGGGATCCCGGGCCGGACGATGGCTTCCCGGGCCGGTCGCCGGTCGCCTCCCGGGTGACGTTCACCGAAGCGGTTGACGGCTGTCTCCGAGCCCCCCCCCCCCCCCTCCGCCTCCGCTGCCGCTTCTGCCCGCACCTCCTTCACTGCCTCCCCCCGCCTCCCGCGAACGAGTCGCCGGATCCGTAGGGTGCCGGGAGCCCGAACGGCGAGCGGCTCCGGCTGCTGCCGGGACCGCGGGGATTCGAGCCGGTCCGGCCGCGGCCGGGACCCCGTGGCGGAAGCCGGCATCCCGGGACGGCCCCGGGACGGCCCCGATCGCCTCCTGGGTGACGTTCACCGAAGCGGCTGCCGGCTGTCTTCGAGCCCCCCCCCCCTCCGCCTCCGCTGCCGCTTCTCCCCGCACCCCCTCCACTGCCTCCCCCCGCCGCCGGCGAACGAGTCGGCGGATCCACACCGTCCCGAGAGCCCGAGGCGGCGGCACCCAGTGCGGGTCCGGCCGAGGCCGGGACCCCGTGCCTGTCGCAGGCTTCCCGGGACGGCCCCGGAACGGCCGCGGTCGCCGGCCGGGTGACGTTCTCCGAAGCGGCTGCCGGCTGTCTTCGAGCCCCCCCCCCCCCCTCCGCCTCCGCTGCCGCTTCTGCCCGCACCTCCTTCACTGCCTCCCCCCGCCGCCGGCGAACGAGTCGCCGGATCCGTAGGGTGCCGGGAGCCCGAACGGCGAGCGGCTCCGGCTGCTGCCGGGACCGCGGGGATTCGAGCCGCTCCGGCCGCGGCCAGGACCCCGTGCCGGATGCCGGCATCCCGGGACGGCCCCGGGACGGCCCCGGTCGCCGGCCGGGTGACGTTCAGCGAAGCGGCTGCCGCCAGTCTTTGGGCCTCCCCCCGTGCCGGGGCCGCGGGGCTTCGAGCCGGTCCGGCCGCGGCTGGGACCCCGTGCCTGTCGCAGGCTTCCCGGGACGGCCCCGGAACGGCCGCGGTCGCCGGCCGGGTGACGTTCACCGAGGCGACTGCCGGCTGTCTTCGAGCCCCCCCCCCCCCTGCCGGAGCCGCGGGGATACGAGCCGGTCCGGCCGCGGCCGGGACCCCGTGCCGGAAGCCGGCATCCCGGGACGGCCCCGGGACGGCCCCGATCGCCTCCTGGGTGACGTTCACCGAAGCGGCTGCCGGCTGTCTTCGAGCCCCCCCCCCTCCGCCTCCGCTGCCGCTTCTCCCCGCACCCCCTCCACTGCCTCCCCCCGCCGCCCGCGAACGAGTCGCCGGATCTGTAGGGGGCCGGGAGCCCGAGGCGGCGAGCGGCTCCGGCTGCTGCCGGGACCGCGAGGCTTCGAGCCGGTCCGGCCGCGGCCGGGATCTCGTGCCGAACGTCGTCTTCCCGGGACGGTCCCGGGAGGGCCCCAGTCTCCTCCCGGGTGACGTTCACCGAAGCGGCTGCCGGCTGTCTTCGAGCCCCCACCCCTGCCGTGGCCGCGGGGATTCGCCCCGGTCCGGCAGCTGACGGTTCCCTGTGTCGGACGCCGGCTTCCCGGGACTGCCCCGGGACAGCCCCGGTCGCCTCCCGGGTGACGTTCACCGAAGCTGCTGCCGCCTGTCTTTGTCCCCCCCCCCCGTGCTCTCCCTCAGGCGGGAGGTAGACGTGCTCTCCCTCGGCGAGTAGACGTGCTCTCCCTCGGCGAGTAGACGTGCTCTCCCTCGGCGAGTAGACGTGCTCTCCCTGGGCGAGTAGACGTGCTCTCCCTCGGCGAGTAGACGTGCTCTCCCTGGGCGAGTAGACGTGCTCTCCCTGGGCGAGTAGACGTGCTCTCCCTGGGCGAGTAGACGTGCTCTCCCTGGGCGAGTAGACGTGCTCTCCCTGGGCGAGTAGACGTGCTCTCCCTCGGCGAGTAGACGTGCTCTCCCTCGGCGAGTAGACGTGCTCTCCCTGGGCGAGTAGACGTGCTCTCCCTCGGCGAGTAGACGTGCTCTCCCTGGGCGAGTAGACGTGCTCTCCCTGGGCGAGTAGACGTGCTCTCCCTGGGCGAGTAGACGTGCTCTCCCTGGGCGAGTAGACGTGCTCTCCCTGGGCGAGTAGACGTGCTCTCCCTCGGCGAGTAGACGTGCTCTCCCTGGGCGAGTAGACGTGCTCTCCCTCGGCGAGTAGACGTGCTCTCCGCGGAGATCGCGCTTGTCGCCAAGGGGTCGCTGTTGCGCTCTGCCTCCGCCTACGTCATCGTACAAGCCGGCGTGATTTCTGCGACCTGCCGCTGGGCGGAGGTCGGCTGGTTGTGCGCTCGCGGAGCTGACGGCCCTCCAGTTCCGTATATGAGGGAACAAGCGACGCCGAGCACTCCCAGGGCAGCGCTGCCGAGCGGCTGCTCCAAGCCACCCGCCAGGCGGCTGGGCAGGGGTCCGTCTGGCTTCTCGGTGGCTTTCGCCCGGGTCAGAGAGGGGACCCGCGGGGGCCGAACAAAGGCGCGGCGGTTTGGAGCGGCCGCTGGCGCACCCTCAGCGGTGTTGGATGGGTTTCGCTCGTCCGTGAGCCGGAGCCCAGCCCGGGCTCGGCAACGAAAGCGGGGAAAAGAAAAAAAGTTGACGAGTGGCTGGCGCCGGCCACTGCCAAAGTGTGGAACCCCCGAAGCGAAGTTTGCCCGGTGGGGCACGGGGGCAGAGAAAGCCGGGGAGACGTGGTGCCGGCGTCGGTCCCACCAAGAATGGAAAGCAAGCCCGTCCAGGTACGG
>NW_027142589.1:145000-155000 GCF_026170545.1 Melanerpes formicivorus | reverse complement strand
TAGAAATCTCCCCCCGCCCCTGACCGCCTCCCCCCCCGCCCCCGCTGCCGGTTTGCGCGGAGCCCCCCCTTCCCGCCGTTGCCTCTTGCCGCTACCCCCGCCCCCCCCCCGCTGCCGGTTTGCGCGGAGCCCCCCCTTCCCGCCGTTGCCTCTTGCCGCTACCCCCCGCCCCCCCCCCGCTGCCGGTTTGCGCGGAGCCCCCCCTTCCCGCCGTTGCCTCTTGCCGCTACCCCCGCCCCCCCCCCGCTGCCGGTTTGCGCGGAGCCCCCCCTTCCCGCCGTTGCCTCTTGCCGCTACCCCCCGCCCCCCCCCCGCTGCCGGTTTGCGCGGAGCCCCCCCTTCCCGCCGTTGCCTCTTGCCGCTACCCCCCGCCCCCCCCCCGCTGCCGGTTTGCGCGGAGCCCCCCCGCCTGCCGTTGCCTCTTGCCGCGGCCACCACCGCCCCCCCCCACACCCCCCGGCCCCCGTTACCGGTTTGCGCGGAGCCCCCCCTCCCGACGTTGCCTCTTGCCGCTGCTGCCACCCCCAGCTCCCCACACCCCCCGGCTCCCGTTAGCGGTTTGCGCGGAGCCCCCCCTTCCCGCCGTTGCCTCTTGCCGCTACCCCCCGCCCCCCCCCGCTGCCGGTTTGCGCGGAGCCCCCCCTTCCCGCCGTTGCCTCTTGCCGCTACCCCCCGCCCCCCCCCGCTGCCGGTTTGCGCGGAGCCCCCCCTTCCCGCCGTTGCCTCTTGCCGCTACCCCCCGCCCCCCCCCCGCTGCCGGTTTGCGCGTAGCCCCCCCTTCCCGCCGTTGCCTCTTGCCGCTACCCCCCGCCCCCCCCCCGCTGCCGGTTTGCGCGGAGCCCCCCCTTCCCGCCGTTGCCTCTTGCCGTTACCCCCCGCCCCCCCCCCGCTGCCGGTTTGCGCGGAGCCCCCCCGCCTGCCGTTGCCTCTCGCCGCGGCCACCACCGCCCCCCCCACACCCCCCGGCCCCCGTTACCGGTTTGCGCGGAGCCCCCCCTCCCGACGTTGCCTCTTGCCGCTGCTGCCACCCCCAGCTCCCCACACCCCCCGGCTCCCGTTAGCGGTTTGCGCGGAGCCCCCCCTTCCCGCCGTTGCCTCTTGCCGCTACCCCCGCCCCCCCCCCCCCGCTGCCGGTTTGCGCGGAGCCCCCCCGCCTGCCGTTGCCTCTTGCCGCGGCCACCACCGCCCCCCCCCACACCCCCCCGGCCCCCGTTACCGGTTTGCGCGGAGCCCCCCCTCCCGACGTTGCCTCTTGCCGCTGCTGCCACCCCCAGCTCCCCACACCCCCCGGCTCCCGTTACCGCTTTGCACGGAGCCCCCCCGCCCGCCGTTATCTCTTGCCGCTGCCGCGACCCATCTCCCCCCCCCCCCGCCGCCGCTAACTGCCCCCCGAAGCCGCTAGCAGCTGGGCACCCCCCGCCAAAGCCGCCGCGGCTTCCCCTTCCCACATTGTCCCCTGGAGGGGGGATCGCGACGCGGGCTGCCGCTTCCCTCCCGGGCTGCCCGGCTGCTCTCTAACCCCTGCGACCGAGGCGGCGCTGTTAGGGCGGCCGTGCCGGTGCCCCTTGCCGCAGCTAGCCTCTCGCCGCTGCCCCTCCCGTCCGTCGTCCCCCGTCCCCAAAAACTTGCTGCTCTCCACGCTGGAGCCTGCACGGGGGAGGTTGCGCTCCGCTCCTCCGGCCCTAAAGCCGCCCTCGCCCGCCCCCCGGCTTGCCGCTTGGCTGGGCTGCCCGCCCGCCCGCTAATCCCCCCAACGCCCCCACCCCAAAAACACCCCAGCCCTACCGCATGCCGCTCCCCCTCTCCCCGCTCTCGCTGACCGCTGCCACCCCCCCCCCACCCCTCCCCCCCGAAACAAACCCCCCAGCCCTACCGCATGCCGCTCCCCCTCTCTCCCTAGCCTGCCCCCCCCGCCGTCGCTTGCTGCTGCCGCCGCCGCCGCCCGCCGCCGCCGCCGCCCGCCGGGACCCCGCCTCGGTCTGGTGGCGCGCGCTCGGAGATCCCCGGCTACCCGTCCGTCCGTCCCTCCCTCCCGCCCCGCCCCGGGGGAGGGCCCGGGGCAGCGCGGGCAGGCGGGGAGCAAAAAAAGGCGCGGGCGCCAAAAAACGTCGGGGTCCCGGGGTGGCGGAGGGGGGCGGCGGCGGGGGGCGGCGGCGGGTACACGGCGCCGGGTCCAGGGCGCCGGGTCCAGCCCGTCCCGGGGCGGGGACAGGTGGTGTCGTCCGTCCCCGCCCCCGTAACCTGCTCTGAAGCATCCGCTTCCCGCCGCGGTTCGCCCTCCACCCCCCCCGCCGCACACGCAGCTGCCGCTTCCCGCCGCCTCTGCCCCCCCGCCCCGGGATCAACCACCCGCCGGGTCCAGCCGGTCCCGGTCCCGGGAACCTGCTCCCGGGGCCAGCCGGAGCCACGCCCCCTCCTCTGACGCTTCCAGCTGCCGCCTCCCCTCCCACCCCCCAAACTCACACTGGCCCTCGCCGGCCCGCCCACCCGCCTACCTGCTTGCCCGCCGCCGCTGGGTGGCGTGCCGGACACTCTCGCACACAGGTACACAGACAGGGACACAGGGACACAGGCACTCGGGCACACAGGGACACAGGGACACAGGGACACAAGGACACAGGGACACAGGCACTCAGGCACTCAGGCACTCAGGGACACAGGGACACAGGGACACAGGCACTCAGGCACTCAGGGACACAGGGACACAGGGACACAGGGACACAGGCACTCAGGCACACAGGGACACAGGTGGCGGGCCGGAGGCCTCTCTCCACTGTGTGGCAGGGGTCCAAGAGCCACCCCAGCCCAACCCAGAGGGTCTTTTGCACCTCTCTAGAGGCCACCCAGAGACCCCAGGCCGCAGCAGAAGCCTCCCCCGCATGCTCTGCAGGCTTCCGACCCACCCCAGGCCGCACCAGAAGCCTCCCCCGCAAGCTCTGCAGGCTTCCGACCCACCCCAGGCCGCAGCAGAAGCCTCTCCCGCACGCTCTGCAGGCTTCTCAGCCACCCCAGGCCGCAGCAGAAGCCTCCCCCGCACGCTCTGCAGGCTTCTCAGCCACCCCAGGCCGCACCAGAAGCCTCTCCCGCACGCTCTGCAGGCTTCTCAGCCACCCCAGGCCGCACCAGAAGCCTCCCCCGCACGCTCTGCAGGCTTCTCAGCCACCCCAGGCCGCACCAGAAGCCTCCCCCGCACGCTCTGCAGGCTTCTCAGCCACCCCAGGCCGCAGCAGAAGCCTCCCCCGCACGCTCTGCAGGCTTCTCAGCCACCCCAGGCCGCACCAGAAGCCTCCCCCGCACGCTCTGCAGGCTTCTCAGCCACCCCAGGCCGCACCAGAAGCCTCTCCCGCACGCTCTGCAGGCTTCTCAGCCACCCCAGGCCGCACCAGAAGCCTCTCCCGCACGCTCTTCAGGCTTCTCAGCCACCCCAGGCCGCAGCAGAAGCCTCCCCCGCACGCTCTGCAGGCTTCTCAGCCACCCCAGGCCGCACCAGAAGCCTCCCCCGCACGCTCTGCAGGCTTCCCACCCACCCCAGGCCGCAGCAGAAGCCTCTCCCGCACGCCCTGCAGGCTTCTCAGCCACCCCAGGCCGCAGCAGAAGCCTCTCCCGCACGCTCTGCAGGCTTCTCAGCCACCCCAGGCCGCAGCAGAAGCCTCTCCCGCACGCTCTGCAGGCTTCTCAGCCACCCCAGGCCGCAGCAGAAGCCTCTCCCGCACGCTCTGCAGGCTTCTCAGCCACCCCAGGCCGCAGCAGAAGCCTCTCCCGCACGCTCTGCAGGCTTCTCAGCCACCCCAGGCCGCAGCAGAAGCCTCTCCCGCACGCTCTGCAGGCTTCTCAGCCACCCCAGGCCGCAGCAGAAGCCTCTCCCGCACGCTCTGCAGGCTTCTCAGCCACCCCAGGCCCCAACAGAAGCCTCTCCCGCACGCTCTGCAGGCTTCCTACCCACCCCAGGCCGCAGCAGAAGCCTCTCCCGCACGCTCTGCAGGCTTCCGTCCCACCCCAGGCCGCACCAGAAGCCTCCCCCGCACGCTCTGCAGGCTTCTCAGCCACCCCAGGCCGCACCAGAAGCCTCCCCCGCACGCTCTGCAGGCTTCTCAGCCACCCCAGGCCGCAGCAGAAGCCTCCCCCGCACGCTCTGCAGGCTTCTCAGCCACCCCAGGCCGCAGCAGAAGCCTCCCCCGCACGCTCTGCAGGCTTCTCAGCCACCCCAGGCCCCAACAGAAGCCTCTCCCGCACGCTCTGCAGGCTTCCGACCCACCCCAGGCCGCACCAGAAGCCTCCCCCGCACGCTCTGTAGGCTTCTGACCCACCCCAGGCCCCAACAGAAGCCTCCCCCGCACGCTCTGCAGGCTTCTCAGCCACCCCAGGCCGCAGCAGAAGCCTCTCCCGCACGCTCTGCAGGCTTCTCAGCCACCCCAGGCCGCACCAGAAGCCTCTCCCGCACGCTCTGCAGGCTTCTCAGCCACCCCAGGCCGCACCAGAAGCCTCTCCCGCACGCTCTGCAGGCTTCCGACCCACCCCAGGCCGCACCAGAAGCCTCCCCCGCACGCTCTGCAGGCTTCTCCGCCACCACAGGCCGCACCAGAGGATCTTTTGCACCTCTCTGGACGCCACCCAGAGACTCCAGGCCGCACCAGAGGCCCCCCCCCCCCAACCATTTACAGGCTGCAGTGCCAGCCTAGGCCCCGCTGGCAGCCTCCCTTGTCTGCTTTGGAAGGCCTCCCATCCACTCCAGACCTGCCTGGAGGCCTCCCTCGACTGCTCCCGGGGCCCTCGAAGCCACCCTAGGCCTTTCTGGAGGACCTGCTCGACCGCTCGGGCGGCTTCTGACGCACCCTCGGCCATCCGGCGCCCAGCAGCTCCCAGGGCCAGGCACCGGCCTCCCCCTCCGGCCGCCCCTGGGGCCGGGGGTGGCTCGGACTCGGCGCCCCCAACGTGTCGTCCCGTCCCCCCCCGCCCCGCACCGCCGAACATTCGCTGCAGCCGAGGGCTTGCCGCTCGACGCCTACCCCACCCGCCCAGCCCCCCGCTGCGGCCCGGCGCTGCCCCGGCCGCTGCGCCCCGCCTCTCATCGCTCCCCCCACCCGGCAACCGGCCGCCGGGCACGGCAAGTCCCAGGGCAGGGAACAGGTGCTGCCGGGACCCCGTGCTGGCTGCCGGCTTCCCGGGGCTGCCCCGGGCACGGACAGGTCGCCCCCCCGCCCCGGCGAATGTTCACCGAACCGGCTGCCGGCTGCCTTCGAGCACCCCCCGCCCCCCGCCACTATCGTCCCCCCCCGCCCCCCCTCCGCCTCCGCTGCCGCTTCTCCCCGCACCGCCTCCACTGCCTCCCCCCGCCGCCGGCGAACGAGTCGCCGGATCCGTAGGGTGCCGGGAGCCCGAACGGCGAGCGGCTCCGGCTGCTGCCGGGACCGCGGGGATTCGAGCCGGTCCGGCCGCGGCCGGGACCCCGTGCCGGAAGCCGGCATCCCGGGACGGCCCCGGGACGGCCCCGGTCGCCGGCCGGGTGACGTTCAGCGAAGCGGCTGCCGCCAGTCTTTGGGCCTCCCCCGTGCCGGGGCCGCGGGGCTTCGAGCCGGTCCGGCCGCGGCCGGGATCCCGGGCCGGACGATGGCTTCCCGGGCCGGTCCCGGTCGCCTCCCGGGTGACGTTCACCGAAGCGGCTGACGGCTGTCTTCGAGCCCCCCCCCCCCTCCGCCTCCGCGGCCGCTTCTGCCCGCACCCCCTCCACTGCCTCCCCCCGCCGCCCGCGAACGAGTCGCCGGATCTGTAGGGTGCCGGGAGCCCGAACGGCGAGCGGCTCCGGCTGCTGCCGGGACCGCGGGGATTCGAGCCGCTCCGGCCGCGGCCGGGACCCCGTGCCGGAAGCCGGCATCCCTGGACAGCCCCGGGACGGCCCCGGTCGCCGGCCGGGTGACGTTCACCGAAGCGGCTGCCGGCTGTCTTCGAGCCCCCCCCCCTCTCCGCCTCCGCTGCCGCTTCTGCCCGCACCCCCTCCACTGCCTCCCCCCGCCGCCGGCGAACGAGTCGGCGGATCCGTAGGGTGCCGGGAGCCCGAACGGCGAGCGGCTCCGGCTGCTGCCGGGACCGCGGGGCTTCGAGCCGCTCCGGCCGCGGCCGGGACCCCGTGCCGGAAGCCGGCATCCCGGGACGGCCCCGGGACGGCCCCGGTCGCCGGCCGGGTGACGTTCAGCGAAGCGGCTGCCGCCAGTCTTTGGGCCTCCCCCGTGCCAGGGCCGCGGGGCTTCGAGCCGGTCCGGCCGCGGCCGGGATCCCGGGCCGGACGATGGCTTCCCGGGCCGGTCGCCGGTCGCCTCCCGGGTGACGTTCACCGAAGCGGCTGCCGGCTGTCTTCGAGCCCCCCCCCCCCTCCGCCTCCGCTGCCGCTTCTCCCCGCACCCCCTCCACTGCCTCCCCCCGCCGCCGGCGAACGAGTCGGCGGATCCACACCGTCCCGAGAGCCCGAGGCGGCGGCACCCAGTGCGGGTCCGGCCGAGGCCGGGACCCCGTGCCTGTCGCAGGCTTCCCGGGACGGCCCCGGAACGGCCGCGGTCGCCGGCCGGGTGACGTTCTCCGAAGCGGCTGCCGGCTGTCTTCGAGCCCCCCCCCCCCCCTCCGCCTCCGCTGCCGCTTCTGCCCGCACCTCCTTCACTGCCTCCCCCCGCCGCCGGCGAACGAGTCGCCGGATCCGTAGGGTGCCGGGAGCCCGAACGGCGAGCGGCTCCGGCTGCTGCCGGGACCGCGGGGATTCGAGCCGCTCCGGCCGCGGCCGGGACCCCGTGCCGGAAGCCGGCATCCCGGGACGGCCCCGGGACGGCCCCGATCGCCTCCTGGGTGACGTTCACCGAAGCGGCTGCCGGCTGTCTTCGAGCCCCCCCCCCCCCTCCGCCTCCGCTGCCGCTTCTCCCCGCACCCCCTCCACTGCCTCCCCCCGCCGCCGGCGAACGAGTCGGCGGATCCATACCGTCCCGAGAGCCCGAGGCGGCGGCACCCAGTGCGGGTCCGGCCGAGGCCGGGACCCCGTGCCTGTCGCAGGCTTCCCGGGACGGCCCCGGAACGGCCGCGGTCGCCGGCCGGGTGACGTTCTCCGAAGCGGCTGCCGGCTGTCTTCGAGCCCCCCCCCCCCCCTCCGCCTCCGCTGCCGCTTCTGCCCGCACCTCCTTCACTGCCTCCCCCCGCCGCCGGCGAACGAGTCGCCGGATCCGTAGGGTGCCGGGAGCCCGAACGGCGAGCGGCTCCGGCTGCTGCCGGGACCGCGGGGATTCGAGCCGCTCCGGCCGCGGCCAGGACCCCGTGCCGGATGCCGGCATCCCGGGACGGCCCCGGGACGGCCCCGGTCGCCGGCCGGGTGACGTTCAGCGAAGCGGCTGCCGCCAGTCTTTGGGCCTCCCCCGTGCCGGGGCCGCGGGGCTTCGAGCCGGTCCGGCCGCGGCTGGGACCCCGTGCCTGTCGCAGGCTTCCCGGGACGGCCCCGGAACGGCCGCGGTCGCCGGCCGGGTGACGTTCACCGAGGCGACTGCCGGCTGTCTTCGAGCCCCCCCCCCCCCTGCCGGAGCCGCGGGGATACGAGCCGGTCCGGCCGCGGCCGGGACCCCGTGCCGGAAGCCGGCATCCCGGGACGGCCCCGGGACGGCCCCGATCGCCTCCTGGGTGACGTTCACCGAAGCGGCTGCCGGCTGTCTTCGAGCCCCCCCCCCCTCCGCCTCCGCTGCCGCTTCTCCCCGCACCCCCTCCACTGCCTCCCCCCGCCGCCCGCGAACGAGTCGCCGGATCTGTAGGGGGCCGGGAGCCCGAGGCGGCGAGCGGCTCCGGCTGCTGCCGGGACCGCGAGGCTTCGAGCCGGTCCGGCCGCGGCCGGGATCTCGTGCCGAACGTCGTCTTCCCGGGACGGTCCCGGGAGGGCCCCAGTCTCCTCCCGGGTGACGTTCACCGAAGCGGCTGCCGGCTGTCTTCGAGCCCCCACCCCTGCCGTGGCCGCGGGGATTCGCCCCGGTCCGGCAGCTGACGGTTCCCTGTGTCGGACGCCGGCTTCCCGGGACTGCCCCGGGACAGCCCCGGTCGCCTCCCGGGTGACGTTCACCGAAGCTGCTGCCGCCTGTCTTTGTCCCCCCCCCCCCGTGCTCTCCCTCAGGCGGGAGGTAGATGTGCTCTCCCTCGGCGAGTAGACGTGCTCTCCCTCGGCGAGTAGACGTGCTCTCCCTCGGCGAGTAGACGTGCTCTCCCTCGGCGAGTAGACGTGCTCTCCCTCGGCGAGTAGACGTGCTCTCCCTGGGCGAGTAGACGTGCTCTCCCTGGGCGAGTAGACGTGCTCTCCCTGGGCGAGTAGACGTGCTCTCCCTGGGCGAGTAGACGTGCTCTCCCTGGGCGAGTAGACGTGCTCTCCCTCGGCGAGTAGACGTGCTCTCCCTGGGCGAGTAGACGTGCTCTCCCTGGGCGAGTAGACGTGCTCTCCCTGGGCGAGTAGACGTGCTCTCCCTCGGCGAGTAGACGTGCTCTCCCTCGGCGAGTAGACGTGCTCTCCCTGGGCGAGTAGACGTGCTCTCCCTCGGCGAGTAGACGTGCTCTCCGCGGAGATCGCGCTTGTCGCCAAGGGGTCGCTGTTGCGCTCTGCCTCCGCCTACGTCATCGTACAAGCCGGCGTGATTTCTGCGACCTGCCGCTGGGCGGAGGTCGGCTGGTTGTGCGCTCGCGGAGCTGACGGCCCTCCAGTTCCGTATATGAGGGAACAAGCGACGCCGAGCACTCCCAGGGCAGCGCTGCCGAGCGGCTGCTCCAAGCCACCCGCCAGGCGGCTGGGCAGGGGTCCGTCTGGCTTCTCGGTGGCTTTCGCCCGGGTCAGAGAGGGGACCCGCGGGGCCGAACAAAGGCGCGGCGGTTTGGAGCGGCCGCTGGCGCACCCTCAGCGGTGTTGGATGGGTTTCGCTCGTCCGTGAGCCGGAGCCCAGCCCGGGCTCGGCAACGAAAGCGGGGAAAAGAAAAAAAGTTGACGAGTGGCTGGCGCCGGCCACTGCCAAAGTGTGGAACCCCCGAAGCGAAGTTTGCCCGGTGGGGCACGGGGGCAGAGAAAGCCGGGGAGACGTGGTGCCGGCGTCGGTCCCACCAAGAATGGAAAGCAAGCCCGTCCAGGTACGGCGAGAGAGAGCCCGGTAAGGGGCAGAGAGAGTTCCCAGCACTGGACCCTCTTCACGGGGGTTCCCCCCCATGGCCAAAGCCGCAGCCCGCGGGGGCACGGCATCTAAGGGAAAAGCCAGCGGCGGTGACTGGCCACTCGTATGCTATGGAGCCCGGCATGGGGGGAGGAGGGCAAGCCGGTGCCCCAGCACGGCTTCCTCCTGGCTCCAGAGGGGCGCCCCGTGATGGAGATGTAACTCGGTGCAGCTTGAGGGAAAATGCAAGCCCACATTTCGGGGAGGCAGAGGTGCCCTGTGAGCCGGTGCGGCCCGGTGCAGCTTGCCCCCCCCCCCCCCATCTCTGGAGGGCGCCCCGTTTGCTCCTCCGGCGTGTTGCCCGCACGCCGAGCCCCGTGCCTGCTGGCTGCTCCCGAGGGCGGTGGCGGGTGCGCGTGGCTGTGTCTGTCCCAGAAGAGCGAGGCCGTGGGGCCTCCGCTGGCTTCCTTTCCTTCTGTCCTTGTTGATCGATGAGGCCTTTCGGGTCGCGTCGGAAAGGGCCCCCGGCCGGCAGGGCAAGGGCGGTCTTCCTTTCCACTTCGCTTCCCGTCGCGTGTGAGGTGTCGTCCTCGTTCCCCCAGCCCCGAGCGGCTCGAGCGGGGGGGAGCCGTGGCGTTAGCGGCCCGGCGCGTGCCTTGCCGCATCCTCCCCTTTCCACCTCCCCCCCGGCGCTGGGGCAGGGTTCGGGGACCGGTCGACCGCAACCGGCTTTGTGACTGCTGCGTGGCCCCGTGAGTTTTCAGGTGTCCTAAAACGCGTGAGGCGCCGGTGTCGTCCTCGGTTCCGGGTACCCGCGGGTGCCGGCCGCGAGCAGCTGCGTGTGGCGGGGGTTGGCC
>NW_027142589.1:120000-132500 GCF_026170545.1 Melanerpes formicivorus | reverse complement strand
GAGCCCCCCCTTCCCGCCGTTGCCTCTTGCCGCTACCCCCCGCCCCCCCCCCGCTGCCGGTTTGCGCGGAGCCCCCCCTTCCCGCCGTTGCCTCTTGCCGCTACCCCCGCCCCCCCCCCGCTGCCGGTTTGCGCGGAGCCCCCCCGCCTGCCGTTGCCTCTTGCCGCGGCCACCACCGCCCCCCCCCACACCCCCCGGCCCCCGTTACCGGTTTGCGCGGAGCCCCCCCCTCCCGACGTTGCCTCTTGCCGCTGCTGCCACCCCCAGCTCCCCACACCCCCCGGCTCCCGTTAGCGGTTTGCGCGGAGCCCCCCCTTCCCGCCGTTGCCTCTTGCCGCTACCCCCCGCCCCCCCCCGCTGCCGGTTTGCGCGGAGCCCCCCCTTCCCGCCGTTGCCTCTTGCCGCTACCCCCCGCCCCCCCCCGCTGCCGGTTTGCGCGGAGCCCCCCCTTCCCGCCGTTGCCTCTTGCCGCTACCCCCCGCCCCCCCCCCGCTGCCGGTTTGCGCGTAGCCCCCCCTTCCCGCCGTTGCCTCTTGCCGCTACCCCCGCCCCCCCCCCGCTGCCGGTTTGCGCGGAGCCCCCCCTTCCCGCCGTTGCCTCTTGCCGTTACCCCCGCCCCCCCCCGCTGCCGGTTTGCGCGGAGCCCCCCCGCCTGCCGTTGCCTCTCGCCGCGGCCACCACCGCCCCCCCCACACCCCCCGGCCCCCGTTACCGGTTTGCGCGGAGCCCCCCCTCCCGACGTTGCCTCTTGCCGCTGCTGCCACCCCCAGCTCCCCACACCCCCCGGCTCCCGTTAGCGGTTTGCGCGGAGCCCCCCCTTCCCGCCGTTGCCTCTTGCCGCTACCCCCCGCCCCCCCCCCCCGCTGCCGGTTTGCGCGGAGCCCCCCCGCCTGCCGTTGCCTCTTGCCGCGGCCACCACCGCCCCCCCCACACCCCCCGGCCCCCGTTACCGGTTTGCGCGGAGCCCCCCCTCCCGACGTTGCCTCTTGCCGCTGCTGCCACCCCCAGCTCCCCACACCCCCCGGCTCCCGTTACCGCTTTGCACGGAGCCCCCCCGCCCGCCGTTATCTCTTGCCGCTGCCGCGACCCATCTCCCCCCCCCCCCGCCGCCGCTAACTGCCCCCCGAAGCCGCTAGCAGCTGGGCACCCCCCGCCAAAGCCGCCGCGGCTTCCCCTTCCCACATTGTCCCCTGGAGGGGGGATCGCGACGCGGGCTGCCGCTTCCCTCCCGGGCTGCCCGGCTGCTCTCTAACCCCTGCGACCGAGGCGGCGCTGTTAGGGCGGCCGTGCCGGTGCCCCTTGCCGCAGCTAGCCTCTCGCCGCTGCCCCTCCCGTCCGTCGTCCCCCGTCCCCAAAAACTTGCTGCTCTCCACGCTGGAGCCTGCACGGGGGAGGTTGCGCTCCGCTCCTCCGGCCCTAAAGCCGCCCTCGCCCGCCCCCCGGCTTGCCGCTTGGCTGGGCTGCCCGCCCGCCCGCTAATCCCCCCAACGCCCCCACCCCAAAAACACCCCAGCCCTACCGCATGCCGCTCCCCCTCTCCCCGCTCTCGCTGACCTCCCCCCCGAAACAAACCCCCCAGCCCTACCGCATGCCGCTCCCCCTCTCTCCCTAGCCTGCCCCCCCCGCCGTCGCTTGCTGCTGCCGCCGCCGCCGCCGCCGCCGCCGCCGCCGCCGCCGGGACCCGCCTCGGTCTGGTGGCGCGCGCTCGGAGATCCCCGGCTACCCGTCCGTCCGTCCCTCCCTCCCGCCCCGCCCCGGGGGAGGGCCCGGGGCAGCGCGGGCAGGCGGGGAGCAAAAAAAGGCGCGGGCGCCAAAAAACGTCGGGGTCCCGGGGTGGCGGAGGGGGGCGGCGGCGGGGGCGGCGGCGGGTACACGGCGCCGGGTCCAGGGCGCCGGGTCCAGCCCGTCCCGGGGCGGGGACAGGTGGTGTCGTCCGTCCCCGCCCCCGTAACCTGCTCTGAAGCATCCGCTTCCCGCCGCGGTTCGCCCTCCACCCCCCCGCCGCACACGCAGCTGCCGCTTCCCGCCGCCTCTGCCCCCCGCCCCGGGATCAACCACCCGCCGGGTCCAGCCGGTCCCGGTCCCGGGAACCTGCTCCCGGGGCCAGCCGGAGCCACGCCCCCTCCTCTGACGCTTCCAGCTGCCGCCTCCCCTCCCACCCCCCAAACTCACACTGGCCCTCGCCGGCCCGCCCACCCGCCTACCTGCTTGCCCGCCGCCGCTGGGTGGCGTGCCGGACACTCTCGCACACAGGTACACAGACAGGGACACAGGGACACAGGCACTCGGGCACACAGGGACACAGGGACACAGGGACACAAGGACACAGGGACACAGGCACTCAGGCACTCAGGCACTCAGGGACACAGGGACACAGGGACACAGGCACTCAGGCACTCAGGGACACAGGGACACAGGGACACAGGGACACAGGCACTCAGGCACACAGGGACACAGGTGGCGGGCCGGAGGCCTCTCTCCACTGTGTGGCAGGGGTCCAAGAGCCACCCCAGCCCAACCCAGAGGGTCTTTTGCACCTCTCTAGAGGCCACCCAGAGACCCCAGGCCGCAGCAGAAGCCTCCCCCGCATGCTCTGCAGGCTTCCGACCCACCCCAGGCCGCACCAGAAGCCTCCCCCGCAAGCTCTGCAGGCTTCCGACCCACCCCAGGCCGCAGCAGAAGCCTCTCCCGCACGCTCTGCAGGCTTCTCAGCCACCCCAGGCCGCAGCAGAAGCCTCCCCCGCACGCTCTGCAGGCTTCTCAGCCACCCCAGGCCGCACCAGAAGCCTCTCCCGCACGCTCTGCAGGCTTCTCAGCCACCCCAGGCCGCACCAGAAGCCTCCCCCGCACGCTCTGCAGGCTTCTCAGCCACCCCAGGCCGCACCAGAAGCCTCCCCCGCACGCTCTGCAGGCTTCTCAGCCACCCCAGGCCGCAGCAGAAGCCTCCCCCGCACGCTCTGCAGGCTTCTCAGCCACCCCAGGCCGCACCAGAAGCCTCCCCCGCACGCTCTGCAGGCTTCTCAGCCACCCCAGGCCGCACCAGAAGCCTCTCCCGCACGCTCTGCAGGCTTCTCAGCCACCCCAGGCCGCACCAGAAGCCTCTCCCGCACGCTCTGCAGGCTTCTCAGCCACCCCAGGCCGCAGCAGAAGCCTCTCCCGCACGCTCTGCAGGCTTCTCAGCCACCCCAGGCCGCAGCAGAAGCCTCTCCCGCACGCTCTGCAGGCTTCTCAGCCACCCCAGGCCCCAACAGAAGCCTCTCCCGCACGCTCTGCAGGCTTCCGACCCACCCCAGGCCGCAGCAGAAGCCTCTCCCGCACGCTCTGCAGGCTTCCGTCCCACCCCAGGCCGCACCAGAAGCCTCCCCCGCACGCTCTGCAGGCTTCTCAGCCACCCCAGGCCGCACCAGAAGCCTCCCCCGCACGCTCTGCAGGCTTCTCAGCCACCCCAGGCCGCAGCAGAAGCCTCCCCCGCACGCTCTGCAGGCTTCTCAGCCACCCCAGGCCGCAGCAGAAGCCTCCCCCGCACGCTCTGCAGGCTTCTCAGCCACCCCAGGCCCCAACAGAAGCCTCTCCCGCACGCTCTGCAGGCTTCCGACCCACCCCAGGCCGCACCAGAAGCCTCCCCCGCACGCTCTGTAGGCTTCTGACCCACCCCAGGCCCCAACAGAAGCCTCCCCCGCACGCTCTGCAGGCTTCTCAGCCACCCCAGGCCGCAGCAGAAGCCTCTCCCCGCACGCTCTGCAGGCTTCTCAGCCACCCCAGGCCGCACCAGAAGCCTCTCCCGCACGCTCTGCAGGCTTCTCAGCCACCCCAGGCCGCACCAGAAGCCTCTCCCGCACGCTCTGCAGGCTTCCGACCCACCCCAGGCCGCACCAGAAGCCTCCCCCGCACGCTCTGCAGGCTTCTCCGCCACCACAGGCCGCACCAGAGGATCTTTTGCACCTCTCTGGACGCCACCCAGAGACTCCAGGCCGCACCAGAGGCCCCCCCCCCCCAACCATTTACAGGCTGCAGTGCCAGCCTAGGCCCCGCTGGCAGCCTCCCTTGTCTGCTTTGGAAGGCCTCCCATCCACTCCAGACCTGCCTGGAGGCCTCCCTCGACTGCTCCCGGGGCCCTCGAAGCCACCCTAGGCCTTTCTGGAGGACCTGCTCGACCGCTCGGGCGGCTTCTGACGCACCCTCGGCCATCCGGCGCCCAGCAGCTCCCAGGGCCAGGCACCGGCCTCCCCCTCCGGCCGCCCCTGGGGCCGGGGGTGGCTCGGACTCGGCGCCCCCAACGTGTCGTCCCGTCCCCCCCCCGCCCCGCACCGCCGAACATTCGCTGCAGCCGAGGGCTTGCCGCTCGACGCCTACCCCACCCGCCCAGCCCCCCGCTGCGGCCCGGCGCTGCCCCGGCCGCTGCGCCCCGCCTCTCATCGCTCCCCCCACCCGGCAACCGGCCGCCGGGCACGGCAAGTCCCAGGGCAGGGAACAGGTGCTGCCGGGACCCCGTGCTGGCTGCCGGCTTCCCGGGGCTGCCCCGGGCACGGACAGGTCGCCCCCCCGCCCCGGCGAATGTTCACCGAACCGGCTGCCGGCTGCCTTCGAGCACCCCCCGCCCCCCGCCACTATCGTCCCCCCCCGCCCCCCCTCCGCCTCCGCTGCCGCTTCTCCCCGCACCGCCTCCACTGCCTCCCCCCGCCGCCGGCGAACGAGTCGCCGGATCCGTAGGGTGCCGGGAGCCCGAACGGCGAGCGGCTCCGGCTGCTGCCGGGACCGCGGGGATTCGAGCCGGTCCGGCCGCGGCCGGGACCCCGTGCCGGAAGCCGGCATCCCGGGACGGCCCCGGGACGGCCCCGGTCGCCGGCCGGGTGACGTTCAGCGAAGCGGCTGCCGCCAGTCTTTGGGCCTCCCCCGTGCCGGGGCCGCGGGGCTTCGAGCCGGTCCGGCCGCGGCCGGGATCCGGGGCCGGACGATGGCTTCCCGGGCCGGTCCCGGTCGCCTCCCGGGTGACGTTCACCGAAGCGGCTGCCGGCTGTCTTCGAGCCCCTCCCCCCCTCCGCCTCCGCGGCCGCTTCTGCCCGCACCCCCTCCACTGCCTCCCCCCGCCGCCCGCGAACGAGTCGCCGGATCTGTAGGGTGCCGGGAGCCCGAACGGCGAGCGGCTCCGGCTGCTGCCGGGACCGCGGGGATTCGAGACGGTCCGGCCGCGGCCGGGACCCCGTGCCGGAAGCCGGCATCCCC
Organism: Melanerpes formicivorus; assembly: GCF_026170545.1. NCBI lineage: Eukaryota > Metazoa > Chordata > Aves > Piciformes > Picidae > Melanerpes > Melanerpes formicivorus. The sequence goes on along the minus strand of NW_027142589.1, from coordinate 127,277 downwards.
GGACAGCCCCGGGACGGCCCCGGTCGCCGGCCGGGTGACGTTCAGCGAAGCGGCTGCCGGCTGTCTTCGAGCCCCCCCCCCCTCCGCCTCCGCTGCCGCTTCTGCCCGCACCGCCTCCACTGCCTCCCCCCGCCGCCGGCGAACGAGTCGGCGGATCCGTAGGGTGCCGGGAGCCCGAACGGCGAGCGGCTCCGGCTGCTGCCGGGACCGCGGGGATTCGAGCCGGTCCGGCCGCGGCCGGGACCCCGTGCCGGAAGCCGGCATCCCGGGACGGCCCCGGGACGGCCCCGGTCGCCGGCCGGGTGACGTTCAGCGAAGCGGCTGCCGCCAGTCTTTGGGCCTCCCCCGTGCCGGGGCCGCGGGGCTTCGAGCCGGTCCGGCCGCGGCCGGGATCCCGGGCCGGACGATGGCTTCCCGGGCCGGTCCCGGTCGCCTCCCGGGTGACGTTCACCGAAGCGGCTGACGGCTGTCTTCGAGCCCCCCCCCCCCCTCCGCCTCCGCGGCCGCTTCTGCCCGCACCCCCTCCACTGCCTCCCCCCGCCGCCCGCGAACGAGTCGCCGGATCTGTAGGGTGCCGGGAGCCCGAACGGCGAGCGGCTCCGGCTGCTGCCGGGACCGCGGGGATTCGAGCCGCTCCGGCCGCGGCCGGGACCCCAGCCGGCATCCCCGGACAGCCCCGGGACGGCCCCGGTCGCCGGCCGGGTGACGTTCACCGAAGCGGCTGCCGGCTGTCTTCGAGCCCCCCCCCCCCCTCCGCCTCCGCTGCCGCTTCTGCCCGCACCCCCTCCACTGCCTCCCCCCGCCGCCGGCGAACGAGTCGGCGGATCCGTAGGGTGCCGGGAGCCCGAACGGCGAGCGGCTCCGGCTGCTGCCGGGACCGCGGGGCTTCGAGCCGCTCCGGCCGCGGCCGGGACCCCCGTGCCGGAAGCCGGCATCCCGGGACGGCCCCGGGACGGCCCCGGTCGCCGGCCGGGTGACGTTCAGCGAAGCGGCTGCCGCCAGTCTTTGGGCCTCCCCCGTGCCGGGGCCGCGGGGCTTCGAGCCGGTCCGGCCGCGGCCGGGATCCCGGGCCGGACGATGGCTTCCCGGGCCGGTCGCCGGTCGCCTCCCGGGTGACGTTCACCGAAGCGGTTGACGGCTGTCTCCGAGCCCCCCCCCCCCCCCTCCGCCTCCGCTGCCGCTTCTGCCCGCACCTCCTTCACTGCCTCCCCCCGCCTCCCGCGAACGAGTCGCCGGATCCGTAGGGTGCCGGGAGCCCGAACGGCGAGCGGCTCCGGCTGCTGCCGGGACCGCGGGGATTCGAGCCGGTCCGGCCGCGGCCGGGACCCCGTGGCGGAAGCCGGCATCCCGGGACGGCCCCGGGACGGCCCCGATCGCCTCCTGGGTGACGTTCACCGAAGCGGCTGCCGGCTGTCTTCGAGCCCCCCCCCCCTCCGCCTCCGCTGCCGCTTCTCCCCGCACCCCCTCCACTGCCTCCCCCCGCCGCCGGCGAACGAGTCGGCGGATCCACACCGTCCCGAGAGCCCGAGGCGGCGGCACCCAGTGCGGGTCCGGCCGAGGCCGGGACCCCGTGCCTGTCGCAGGCTTCCCGGGACGGCCCCGGAACGGCCGCGGTCGCCGGCCGGGTGACGTTCTCCGAAGCGGCTGCCGGCTGTCTTCGAGCCCCCCCCCCCCCCTCCGCCTCCGCTGCCGCTTCTGCCCGCACCTCCTTCACTGCCTCCCCCCGCCGCCGGCGAACGAGTCGCCGGATCCGTAGGGTGCCGGGAGCCCGAACGGCGAGCGGCTCCGGCTGCTGCCGGGACCGCGGGGATTCGAGCCGCTCCGGCCGCGGCCGGGACCCCGTGCCGGAAGCCGGCATCCCGGGACGGCCCCGGGACGGCCCCGGTCGCCGGCCGGGTGACGTTCAGCGAAGCGGCTGCCGCCAGTCTTTGGGCCTCCCCCGTGCCGGGGCCGCGGGGCTTCGAGCCGGTCCGGCCGCGGCCGGGATCCGGGGCCGGACGATGGCTTCCCGGGCCGGTCCCGGTCGCCTCCCGGGTGACGTTCACCGAAGCGGCTGCCGGCTGTCTTCGAGCCCCTCCCCCCCTCCGCCTCCGCGGCCGCTTCTGCCCGCACCCCCTCCACTGCCTCCCCCCGCCGCCCGCGAACGAGTCGCCGGATCTGTAGGGTGCCGGGAGCCCGAACGGCGAGCGGCTCCGGCTGCTGCCGGGACCGCGGGGATTCGAGACGGTCCGGCCGCGGCCGGGACCCCGTGCCGGAAGCCGGCATCCCCGGACAGCCCCGGGACGGCCCCGGTCGCCGGCCGGGTGACGTTCAGCGAAGCGGCTGCCGGCTGTCTTCGAGCCCCCCCCCCCTCCGCCTCCGCTGCCGCTTCTGCCCGCACCGCCTCCACTGCCTCCCCCCGCCGCCGGCGAACGAGTCGGCGGATCCGTAGGGTGCCGGGAGCCCGAACGGCGAGCGGCTCCGGCTGCTGCCGGGACCGCGGGGATTCGAGCCGGTCCGGCCGCGGCCGGGACCCCGTGCCGGAAGCCGGCATCCCGGGACGGCCCCGGGACGGCCCCGGTCGCCGGCCGGGTGACGTTCAGCGAAGCGGCTGCCGCCAGTCTTTGGGCCTCCCCCGTGCCGGGGCCGCGGGGCTTCGAGCCGGTCCGGCCGCGGCCGGGATCCCGGGCCGGACGATGGCTTCCCGGGCCGGTCCCGGTCGCCTCCCGGGTGACGTTCACCGAAGCGGCTGACGGCTGTCTTCGAGCCCCCCCCCCCCCCTCCGCCTCCGCGGCCGCTTCTGCCCGCACCCCCTCCACTGCCTCCCCCCGCCGCCCGCGAACGAGTCGCCGGATCTGTAGGGTGCCGGGAGCCCGAACGGCGAGCGGCTCCGGCTGCTGCCGGGACCGCGGGGATTCGAGCCGCTCCGGCCGCGGCCGGGACCCCGTGCCGGAAGCCGGCATCCCCGGACAGCCCCGGGACGGCCCCGGTCGCCGGCCGGGTGACGTTCACCGAAGCGGCTGCCGGCTGTCTTCGAGCCCCCCCCCCCCCTCCGCCTCCGCTGCCGCTTCTGCCCGCACCCCCTCCACTGCCTCCCCCCGCCGCCGGCGAACGAGTCGGCGGATCCGTAGGGTGCCGGGAGCCCGAACGGCGAGCGGCTCCGGCTGCTGCCGGGACCGCGGGGCTTCGAGCCGCTCCGGCCGCGGCCGGGACCCCGTGCCGGAAGCCGGCATCCCGGGACGGCCCCGGGACGGCCCCGGTCGCCGGCCGGGTGACGTTCAGCGAAGCGGCTGCCGCCAGTCTTTGGGCCTCCCCCGTGCCGGGGCCGCGGGGCTTCGAGCCGGTCCGGCCGCGGCCGGGATCCCGGGCCGGACGATGGCTTCCCGGGCCGGTCGCCGGTCGCCTCCCGGGTGACGTTCACCGAAGCGGTTGACGGCTGTCTCCGAGCCCCCCCCCCCCCCCTCCGCCTCCGCTGCCGCTTCTGCCCGCACCTCCTTCACTGCCTCCCCCCGCCGCCCGCGAACGAGTCGCCGGATCTGTAGGGTGCCGGGAGCCCGAACGGCGAGCGGCTCCGGCTGCTGCCGGGACCGCGGGGATTCGAGCCGGTCCGGCCGCGGCCGGGACCCCGTGGCGGAAGCCGGCATCCCGGGACGGCCCCGGGACGGCCCCGATCGCCTCCTGGGTGACGTTCACCGAAGCGGCTGCCGGCTGTCTTCGAGCCCCCCCCCCCCTCCGCCTCCGCTGCCGCTTCTCCCCGCACCCCCTCCACTGCCTCCCCCCGCCGCCGGCGAACGAGTCGGCGGATCCACACCGTCCCGAGAGCCCGAGGCGGCGGCACCCAGTGCGGGTCCGGCCGAGGCCGGGACCCCGTGCCTGTCGCAGGCTTCCCGGGACGGCCCCGGAACGGCCGCGGTCGCCGGCCGGGTGACGTTCTCCGAAGCGGCTGCCGGCTGTCTTCGAGCCCCCCCCCCCCCTCCGCCTCCGCTGCCGCTTCTGCCCGCACCTCCTTCACTGCCTCCCCCCGCCGCCGGCGAACGAGTCGCCGGATCCGTAGGGTGCCGGGAGCCCGAACGGCGAGCGGCTCCGGCTGCTGCCGGGACCGCGGGGATTCGAGCCGCTCCGGCCGCGGCCGGGACCCCGTGCCGGAAGCCGGCATCCCGGGACGGCCCCGGGACGGCCCCGATCGCCTCCTGGGTGACGTTCACCGAAGCGGCTGCCGGCTGTCTTCGAGCCCCCCCCCCCCCTCCGCCTCCGCTGCCGCTTCTCCCCGCACCCCCTCCACTGCCTCCCCCCGCCGCCGGCGAACGAGTCGGCGGATCCATACCGTCCCGAGAGCCCGAGGCGGCGGCACCCAGTGCGGGTCCGGCCGAGGCCGGGACCCCGTGCCTGTCGCAGGCTTCCCGGGACGGCCCCGGAACGGCCGCGGTCGCCGGCCGGGTGACGTTCTCCGAAGCGGCTGCCGGCTGTCTTCGAGCCCCCCCCCCCCCCTCCGCCTCCGCTGCCGCTTCTGCCCGCACCTCCTTCACTGCCTCCCCCCGCCGCCGGCGAACGAGTCGCCGGATCCGTAGGGTGCCGGGAGCCCGAACGGCGAGCGGCTCCGGCTGCTGCCGGGACCGCGGGGATTCGAGCCGCTCCGGCCGCGGCCAGGACCCCGTGCCGGATGCCGGCATCCCGGGACGGCCCCGGGACGGCCCCGGTCGCCGGCCGGGTGACGTTCAGCGAAGCGGCTGCCGCCAGTCTTTGGGCCTCCCCCGTGCCGGGGCCGCGGGGCTTCGAGCCGGTCCGGCCGCGGCTGGGACCCCCGTGCCTGTCGCAGGCTTCCCGGGACGGCCCCGGAACGGCCGCGGTCGCCGGCCGGGTGACGTTCACCGAGGCGACTGCCGGCTGTCTTCGAGCCCCCCCCCCCCCTGCCGGAGCCGCGGGGATACGAGCCGGTCCGGCCGCGGCCGGGACCCCGTGCCGGAAGCCGGCATCCCGGGACGGCCCCGGGACGGCCCCGATCGCCTCCTGGGTGACGTTCACCGAAGCGGCTGCCGGCTGTCTTCGAGCCCCCCCCCCCTCCGCCTCCGCTGCCGCTTCTCCCCGCACCCCCTCCACTGCCTCCCCCCGCCGCCCGCGAACGAGTCGCCGGATCTGTAGGGGGCCGGGAGCCCGAGGCGGCGAGCGGCTCCGGCTGCTGCCGGGACCGCGAGGCTTCGAGCCGGTCCGGCCGCGGCCGGGATCTCGTGCCGAACGTCGTCTTCCCGGGACGGTCCCGGGAGGGCCCCAGTCTCCTCCCGGGTGACGTTCACCGAAGCGGCTGCCGGCTGTCTTCGAGCCCCCACCCCTGCCGTGGCCGCGGGGATTCGCCCCGGTCCGGCAGCTGACGGTTCCCTGTGTCGGACGCCGGCTTCCCGGGACTGCCCCGGGACAGCCCCGGTCGCCTCCCGGGTGACGTTCACCGAAGCTGCTGCCGCCTGTCTTTGTCCCCCCACCCCGTGCTCTCCCTCAGGCGGGAGGTAGACGTGCTCTCCCTCGGCGAGTAGACGTGCTCTCCCTCGGCGAGTAGACGTGCTCTCCCTCGGCGAGTAGACGTGCTCTCCCTGGGCGAGTAGACGTGCTCTCCCTGGGCGAGTAGACGTGCTCTCCCTGGGCGAGTAGACGTGCTCTCCCTGGGCGAGTAGACGTGCTCTCCCTCGGCGAGTAGACGTGCTCTCCCTGGGCGAGTAGACGTGCTCTCCCTCGGCGAGTAGACGTGCTCTCCCTGGGCGAGTAGACGTGCTCTCCCTGGGCGAGTAGACGTGCTCTCCCTGGGCGAGTAGACGTGCTCTCCCTGGGCGAGTAGACGTGCTCTCCCTCGGCGAGTAGACGTGCTCTCCCTCGGCGAGTAGACGTGCTCTCCCTGGGCGAGTAGACGTGCTCTCCCTCGGCGAGTAGACGTGCTCTCCGCGGAGATCGCGCTTGTCGCCAAGGGGTCGCTGTTGCGCTCTGCCTCCGCCTACGTCATCGTACAAGCCGGCGTGATTTCTGCGACCTGCCGCTGGGCGGAGGTCGGCTGGTTGTGCGCTCGCGGAGCTGACGGCCCTCCAGTTCCGTATATGAGGGAACAAGCGACGCCGAGCACTCCCAGGGCAGCGCTGCCGAGCGGCTGCTCCAAGCCACCCGCCAGGCGGCTGGGCAGGGGTCCGTCTGGCTTCTCGGTGGCTTTCGCCCGGGTCAGAGAGGGGACCCGCGGGGCCGAACAAAGGCGCGGCGGTTTGGAGCGGCCGCTGGCGCACCCTCAGCGGTGTTGGATGGGTTTCGCTCGTCCGTGAGCCGGAGCCCAGCCCGGGCTCGGCAACGAAAGCGGGGAAAAGAAAAAAAGTTGACGAGTGGCTGGCGCCGGCCACTGCCAAAGTGTGGAACCCCCGAAGCGAAGTTTGCCCGGTGGGGCACGGGGGCAGAGAAAGCCGGGGAGACGTGGTGCCGGCGTCGGTCCCACCAAGAATGGAAAGCAAGCCCGTCCAGGTACGGCGAGAGAGAGCCCGGTAAGGGGCAGAGAGAGTTCCCAGCACTGGACCCTCTTCACGGGGGTTCCCCCCCATGGCCAAAGCCGCAGCCCGCGGGGGCACGGCATCTAAGGGAAAAGCCAGCGGCGGTGACTGGCCACTCGTATGCTATGGAGCCCGGCATGGGGGGAGGAGGGCAAGCCGGTGCCCCAGCACGGCTTCCTCCTGGCTCCAGAGGGGCGCCCCGTGATGGAGATGTAACTCGGTGCAGCTTGAGGGAAAATGCAAGCCCACATTTCGGGGAGGCAGAGGTGCCCTGTGAGCCGGTGCGGCCCGGTGCAGCTTGCCCCCCCCCCCCCATCTCTGGAGGGCGCCCCGTTTGCTCCTCCGGCGTGTTGCCCGCACGCCGAGCCCCGTGCCTGCTGGCTGCTCCCGAGGGCGGTGGCGGGTGCGCGTGGCTGTGTCTGTCCCAGAAGAGCGAGGCCGTGGGGCCTCCGCTGGCTTCCTTTCCTTCTGTCCTTGTTGATCGATGAGGCCTTTCGGGTCGCGTCGGAAAGGGCCCCCGGCCGGCAGGGCAAGGGCGGTCTTCCTTTCCACTTCGCTTCCCGTCGCGTGTGAGGTGTCGTCCTCGTTCCCCCAGCCCCGAGCGGCTCGAGCGGGGGGGAGCCGTGGCGTTAGCGGCCCGGCGCGTGCCTTGCCGCATCCTCCCCTTTCCACCTCCCCCCCGGCGCTGGGGCAGGGTTCGGGGACCGGTCGACCGCAACCGGCTTTGTGACTGCTGCGTGGCCCCGTGAGTTTTCAGGTGTCCTAAAACGCGTGAGGCGCCGGTGT
>NW_027142589.1:97500-107500 GCF_026170545.1 Melanerpes formicivorus | reverse complement strand
CGCTGCCGGTTTGCGCGGAGCCCCCCCCTTCCCGCCGTTGCCTCTTGCCGCTACCCCCCCGCCCCCCCCCCGCTGCCGGTTTGCGCGGAGCCCCCCCTTCCCGCCGTTGCCTCTTGCCGCTACCACCGCCCCCCCCCCGCTGCCGGTTTGCGCGGAGCCCCCCCTTCCCGCCGTTGCCTCTTGCCGCTACCCCCGCCCCCCCCCCCCGCTGCCGGTTTGCGCGGAGCCCCCCCGCCTGCCGTTGCCTCTTGCCGCGGCCACCACCGCCCCCCCCCACACCCCCCGGCCCCCCGGTTACCGGTTTGCGCGGAGCCCCCCCTCCCGACGTTGCCTCTTGCCGCTGCTGCCACCCCCAGCTCCCCACACCCCCCGGCTCCCGTTAGCGGTTTGCGCGGAGCCCCCCCTTCCCGCCGTTGCCTCTTGCCGCTACCCCCCGCCCCCCCCCCCGCTGCCGGTTTGCGCGGAGCCCCCCCTTCCCCGCCGTTGCCTCTTGCCGCTACCCCCCGCCCCCCCCCGCTGCCGGTTTGCGCGGAGCCCCCCCCTTCCCGCCGTTGCCTCTTGCCGTTACCCCCCGCCCCCCCCCTCCGCTGCCGGTTTGCGCGGAGCCCCCCCGCCTGCCGTTGCCTCTCGCCGCGGCCACCACCGCCCCCCCCACACCCCCCCGGCCCCCGTTACCGGTTTGCCCGTCGGAGCCCCCCCCCTCCCGACGTTGCCTCTTGCCGCTGCCTGCCACCCCCCAGCTCCCCACACCCCCCGGCTTCCCGTTAGCGGTTTGCGCGGAGCCCCCCCCTTCCCGCCGTTGCCTCTTGCCGCTACCACCCGCCCCCCCCCCCCGCTGCCGGTTTGCGCGGAGCCCCCCCGCCTGCCGTTGCCTCTTGCCGCGGCCACCACCGCCCCCCCCCACACCCCCCCGGCCCCCGTTACCGGTTTGCGCGGAGCCCCCCCTCCCGACGTTGCCTCTTGCCGCTGCTGCCACCCCCCAGCTCCCCACACCCCCCGGCTCCCGTTACCCCCGCTTTGCACGGAGCCCCCCCCTCCCGCCGTTATCTCTCTTGCCGCTGCCGCGACCCATCTCCCCCCCCCCCCGCCGCCGCTAACTGCCCCCCCGAAGCCGCTAGCAGCTGGGCACCCCCCGCCAAAGCCGCCGCGGCTTCCCCCTTCCCACATTGTCCCCTGGAGGGGGGATCGCGACGCGGGCTGCCGCTTCCCTCCCGGGCTGCCCGGCTGCTCTCTAACCCCTGCGACCGAGGCGGCGCTGTTAGGGCGGCCGTGCCGGTGCCCCTTGCCGCAGCTAGCCTCTCGCCGCTGCCCCTCCCGTCCGTCGCCCCCCGTCCCCAAAAACTTGCTGCTCTCCACGCTGGAGCCTGCACGGGGGAGGTTGCGCTCCGCTCCTCCGGCCCTAAAGCCGCCCTCGCCCGCCCCCCGGCTTGCCGCTTGGCTGGGCTGCCCGCCCGCCCGCTAATCCCCCCAACGCCCCCACCCCAAAAACACCCCAGCCCTACCGCATGCCGCTCCCCCCTCTCCCCCGCTCTCGCTGACCGCTGCCACCCCCCCCCCACCCCTCCCCCCCCGAAACAAACCCCCCAGCCCTACCGCATGCCGCTCCCCCTCTCTCCCTAGCCTGCCCCCCCCGCCGTCGCTTGCTGCTGCCGCCGCCGCCGCCCCGCCGCCGCCGCCGCCGCCCGCCGGGACCCCGCCTCGGTCTGGTGGCGCGCGCGATCGGAGATCCCCGGCTACCCGTCCGTCCGTCCCTCCCTCCCGCCCCGCCCCGGGGGAGGGCCCGGGGCAGCGCGGGCAGGCGGGGAGCAAAAAAAGGCGCGGGGCGCCAAAAAACGTCGGGGTCCCGGGGTGGCGGAGGGGGGCGGCGGCGGGGGGCGGCGGCGGGTACACGGCGCCGGGTCCAGGGCGCCGGGTCCAGCCCGTCCCGGGGCGGGGACAGGTGGTGTCGTCCGTCCCCGCCCCCGTAAACCTGCTCTGAAGCATCCGCTTCCCGCCGCGGTTCGCCCTCCACCCCCCCGCCGCCCACACGCAGCTGCCGCTTCCCCGCCGCCTCTGCCCCCCGCCCCGGGATCAACCACCCGCCGGGTCCAGCCGGTCCCCGGTCCCGGGAACCTGCTCCCGGGGCCAGCCGGAGCCACGCCCCCTCCTCTGACGCTTCCAGCTGCCGCCTCCCCTCCCACCCCCCAAACTCACACTGGCCCTCGCCGGCCCCGCCCACCCGCCTACCTGCTTGCCCGCCGCCGCTGGGTGGCGTGCCGGACACTCTCGCACACAGGTACACAGACAGGGACACAGGGACACAGGCACTCGGGCACACAGGGACACAGGGACACAGGGACACAAGGACACAGGGACACAGGCACTCAGGCACTCAGGCACTCAGGGACACAGGGACACAGGGACACAGGCACTCAGGCACTCAGGGACACAGGGACACAGGGACACAGGGACACAGGCACTCAGGCACACAGGGACACAGGTGGCGGGCCGGAGGCCTCTCTCCACTGTGTGGCAGGGGTCCAAGAGCCACCCCAGCCCAACCCAGAGGGTCTTTTGCACCTCTCTAGAGGCCACCCAGAGACCCCAGGCCGCAGCAGAAGCCTCCCCCGCATGCTCTGCAGGCTTCCGACCCACCCCAGGCCGCACCAGAAGCCTCCCCCGCAAGCTCTGCAGGCTTCCGACCCACCCCAGGCCGCAGCAGAAGCCTCTCCCGCACGCTCTGCAGGCTTCTCAGCCACCCCAGGCCGCAGCAGAAGCCTCCCCCGCACGCTCTGCAGGCTTCTCAGCCACCCCAGGCCGCACCAGAAGCCTCTCCCGCACGCTCTGCAGGCTTCTCAGCCACCCCAGGCCGCACCAGAAGCCTCCCCCGCACGCTCTGCAGGCTTCTCAGCCACCCCAGGCCGCACCAGAAGCCTCCCCCGCACGCTCTGCAGGCTTCTCAGCCACCCCAGGCCGCAGCAGAAGCCTCCCCCGCACGCTCTGCAGGCTTCCCAGCCACCCCAGGCCGCACCAGAAGCCTCCCCCGCACGCTCTGCAGGCTTCTCAGCCACCCCAGGCCGCACCAGAAGCCTCTCCCGCACGCTCTGCAGGCTTCTCAGCCACCCCAGGCCGCACCAGAAGCCTCTCCCGCACGCTCTTCAGGCTTCTCAGCCACCCCAGGCCGCAGCAGAAGCCTCCCCCGCACGCTCTGCAGGCTTCTCAGCCACCCCAGGCCGCACCAGAAGCCTCCCCCGCACGCTCTGCAGGCTTCCCACCCACCCCAGGCCGCAGCAGAAGCCTCTCCCGCACGCCCTGCAGGCTTCTCAGCCACCCCAGGCCGCAGCAGAAGCCTCTCCCGCACGCTCTGCAGGCTTCTCAGCCACCCCAGGCCGCAGCAGAAGCCTCTCCCGCACGCTCTGCAGGCTTCTCAGCCACCCCAGGCCGCAGCAGAAGCCTCTCCCGCACGCTCTGCAGGCTTCTCAGCCACCCCAGGCCGCAGCAGAAGCCTCTCCCGCACGCTCTGCAGGCTTCTCAGCCACCCCAGGCCGCAGCAGAAGCCTCTCCCGCACGCTCTGCAGGCTTCTCAGCCACCCCAGGCCGCAGCAGAAGCCTCTTCCCGCACGCTCTGCAGGCTTCTCAGCCACCCCAGGCCCCAACAGAAGCCTCTCCCGCACGCTCTGCAGGCTTCCGACCCACCCCAGGCCGCAGCAGAAGCCTCTCCCGCACGCTCTGCAGGCTTCTCAGCCACCCCAGGCCGCACCAGAAGCCTCCCCCGCACGCTCTGCAGGCTTCTCAGCCACCCCAGGCCGCACCAGAAGCCTCTCCCCGCACGCTCTGCAGGCTTCTCAGCCACCCCAGGCCGCAGCAGAAGCCTCCCCCCGCACGCTCTGCAGGCTTCTCAGCCACCCCAGGCCCCAACAGAAGCCTCTCCCGCACGCTCTGCAGGCTTCCGACCCACCCCAGGCCGCACCAGAAGCCTCCCCCGCACGCTCTGTAGGCTTCTGACCCACCCCAGGCCCCAACAGAAGCCTCCCCCCGCACGCTCTGCAGGCTTCTCAGCCACCCCAGGCCGCAGCAGAAGCCTCTCCCGCACGCTCTGCAGGCTTCTCAGCCACCCCAGGCCGCACCAGAAGCCTCTCCCGCACGCTCTGCAGGCTTCTCAGCCACCCCAGGCCGCACCAGAAGCCTCTCCCGCACGCTCTGCAGGCTTCCGACCCACCCCAGGCCGCACCAGAAGCCTCCCCCGCACGCTCTGCAGGCTTCTCCGCCACCACAGGCCGCACCAGAGGATCTTTTGCACCTCTCTGGACGCCACCCAGAGACTCCAGGCCGCACCAGAGGCCCCCCCCCCCAACCATTTACAGGCTGCAGTGCCAGCCTAGGCCCCGCTGGCAGCCTCCCTTGTCTGCTTTGGAAGGCCTCCCATCCACTCCAGACCTGCCTGGAGGCCTCCCTCGACTGCTCCCGGGGCCCTCGAAGCCACCCTAGGCCTTTCTGGAGGACCTGCTCGACCGCTCGGGCGGCTTCTGACGCACCCTCGGCCATCCGGCGCCCAGCAGCTCCCAGGGCCAGGCACCGGCCTCCCCCTCCGGCCGCCCCTGGGGCCGGGGGTGGCTCGGACTCGGCGCCCCCAACGTGTCGTCCCGTCCCCCCCCGCCCCGCACCGCCGAACATTCGCTGCAGCCGAGGGCTTGCCGCTCGACGCCTACCCCACCCGCCCAGCCCCCCGCTGCGGCCCGGCGCTGCCCCGGCCGCTGCGCCCCGCCTCTCATCGCTCCCCCCACCCGGCAACCGGCCGCCGGGCACGGCAAGTCCCAGGGCAGGGAACAGGTGCTGCCGGGACCCCGTGCTGGCTGCCGGCTTCCCGGGGCTGCCCCGGGCACGGACAGGTCGCCCCCCCCGCCCCGGCGAATGTTCACCGAACCGGCTGCCGGCTGCCTTCGAGCACCCCCCGCCCCCCGCCACTATCGTCCCCCCCGCCCCCCCTCCGCCTCCGCTGCCGCTTCTCCCCGCACCGCCTCCACTGCCTCCCCCCGCCGCCGGCGAACGAGTCGCCGGATCCGTAGGGTGCCGGGAGCCCGAACGGCGAGCGGCTCCGGCTGCTGCCGGGACCGCGGGGATTCGAGCCGGTCCGGCCGCGGCCGGGACCCCGTGCCGGAAGCCGGCATCCCGGGACGGCCCCGGGACGGCCCCGGTCGCCGGCCGGGTGACGTTCAGCGAAGCGGCTGCCGCCAGTCTTTGGGCCTCCCCCGTGCCGGGGCCGCGGGGCTTCGAGCCGGTCCGGCCGCGGCCGGGATCCCGGGCCGGACGATGGCTTCCCGGGCCGGTCCCGGTCGCCTCCCGGGTGACGTTCACCGAAGCGGCTGACGGCTGTCTTCGAGCCCCCCCCCCCTCCGCCTCCGCGGCCGCTTCTGCCCGCACCCCCTCCACTGCCTCCCCCCGCCGCCCGCGAACGAGTCGCCGGATCTGTAGGGTGCCGGGAGCCCGAACGGCGAGCGGCTCCGGCTGCTGCCGGGACCGCGGGGATTCGAGCCGCTCCGGCCGCGGCCGGGACCCTGTGCCGGAAGCCGGCATCCCCGGACAGCCCCGGGACGGCCCCGGTCGCCGGCCGGGTGACGTTCACCGAAGCGGCTGCCGGCTGTCTTCGAGCCCCCCCCCCCCCTCCGCCTCCGCTGCCGCTTCTGCCCGCACCCCCCTCCACTGCCTCCCCCCGCCGCCGGCGAACGAGTCGGCGGATCCGTAGGGTGCCGGGAGCCCGAACGGCGAGCGGCTCCGGCTGCTGCCGGGACCGCGGGGCTTCGAGCCGCTCCGGCCGCGGCCGGGACCCCGTGCCGGAAGCCGGCATCCCGGGACGGCCCCGGGACGGCCCCGGTCGCCGGCCGGGTGACGTTCAGCGAAGCGGCTGCCGCCAGTCTTTGGGCCTCCCCCGTGCCGGGGCCGCGGGGCTTCGAGCCGGTCCGGCCGCGGCCGGGATCCCGGGCCGGACGATGGCTTCCCGGGCCGGTCGCCGGTCGCCTCCCGGGTGACGTTCACCGAAGCGGTTGACGGCTGTCTCCGAGCCCCCCCCCCCCCCCTCCGCCTCCGCTGCCGCTTCTGCCCGCACCTCCTTCACTGCCTCCCCCCGCCTCCCGCGAACGAGTCGCCGGATCCGTAGGGTGCCGGGAGCCCGAACGGCGAGCGGCTCCGGCTGCTGCCGGGACCGCGGGGATTCGAGCCGGTCCGGCCGCGGCCGGGACCCCGTGGCGGAAGCCGGCATCCCGGGACGGCCCCGGGACGGCCCCGATCGCCTCCTGGGTGACGTTCACCGAAGCGGCTGCCGGCTGTCTTCGAGCGCCCCCCCCCCTCCGCCTCCGCTGCCGCTTCTCCCCGCACCCCCTCCACTGCCTCCCCCCGCCGCCGGCGAACGAGTCGGCGGATCCACACCGTCCCGAGAGCCCGAGGCGGCGGCACCCAGTGCGGGTCCGGCCGAGGCCGGGACCCCGTGCCTGTCGCAGGCTTCCCGGGACGGCCCCGGAACGGCCGCGGTCGCCGGCCGGGTGACGTTCTCCGAAGCGGCTGCCGGCTGTCTTCGAGCCCCCCCCCCCCCCTCCGCCTCCGCTGCCGCTTCTGCCCACACCTCCTTCACTGCCTCCCCCCGCCGCCGGCGAACGAGTCGCCGGATCCGTAGGGTGCCGGGAGCCCGAACGGCGAGCGGCTCCGGCTGCTGCCGGGACCCGCGGGGATTCGAGCCGCTCCGGCCGCGGCCGGGACCCCGTGCCGGAAGCCGGCATCCCGGGACGGCCCCGGGACGGCCCCGATCGCCTCCTGGGTGACGTTCACCGAAGCGGCTGCCGGCTGTCTTCGAGCCCCCCCCCCCCCTCCGCCTCCGCTGCCGCTTCTCCCCGCACCCCCTCCACTGCCTCCCCCCGCCGCCGGCGAACGAGTCGGCGGATCCATACCGTCCCGAGAGCCCGAGGCGGCGGCACCCAGTGCGGGTCCGGCCGAGGCCGGGACCCCGTGCCTGTCGCAGGCTTCCCGGGACGGCCCCGGAACGGCCGCGGTCGCCGGCCGGGTGACGTTCTCCGAAGCGGCTGCCGGCTGTCTTCGAGCCCCCCCCCCCCCCCCCGCCTCCGCTGCCGCTTCTGCCCGCACCTCCTTCACTGCCTCCCCCCGCCGCCGGCGAACGAGTCGCCGGATCCGTAGGGTGCCGGGAGCCCGAACGGCGAGCGGCTCCGGCTGCTGCCGGGACCGCGGGGATTCGAGCCGCTCCGGCCGCGGCCAGGACCCCGTGCCGGATGCCGGCATCCCGGGACGGCCCCGGGACGGCCCCGGTCGCCGGCCGGGTGACGTTCAGCGAAGCGGCTGCCGCCAGTCTTTGGGCCTCCCCCGTGCCGGGGCCGCGGGGCTTCGAGCCGGTCCGGCCGCGGCTGGGACCCCGTGCCTGTCGCAGGCTTCCCGGGACGGCCCCGGAACGGCCGCGGTCGCCGGCCGGGTGACGTTCACCGAGGCGACTGCCGGCTGTCTTCGAGCCCCCCCCCCCCCTGCCGGAGCCGCGGGGATACGAGCCGGTCCGGCCGCGGCCGGGACCCCGTGCCGGAAGCCGGCATCCCGGGACGGCCCCGGGACGGCCCCGATCGCCTCCTGGGTGACGTTCACCGAAGCGGCTGCCGGCTGTCTTCGAGCCCCCCCCCCTCCGCCTCCGCTGCCGCTTCTCCCCGCACCCCCTCCACTGCCTCCCCCCGCCGCCCGCGAACGAGTCGCCGGATCTGTAGGGGGCCGGGAGCCCGAGGCGGCGAGCGGCTCCGGCTGCTGCCGGGACCGCGAGGCTTCGAGCCGGTCCGGCCGCGGCCGGGATCTCGTGCCGAACGTCGTCTTCCCGGGACGGTCCCGGGAGGGCCCCAGTCTCCTCCCGGGTGACGTTCACCGAAGCGGCTGCCGGCTGTCTTCGAGCCCCCACCCCTGCCGTGGCCGCGGGGATTCGCCCCGGTCCGGCAGCTGACGGTTCCCTGTGTCGGACGCCGGCTTCCCGGGACTGCCCCGGGACAGCCCCGGTCGCCTCCCGGGTGACGTTCACCGAAGCTGCTGCCGCCTGTCTTTGTCCCCCCCCACCCGTGCTCTCCCTCAGGCGGGAGGTAGACGTGCTCTCCCTCGGCGAGTAGACGTGCTCTCCCTCGGCGAGTAGACGTGCTCTCCCTCGGCGAGTAGACGTGCTCTCCCTCGGCGAGTAGACGTGCTCTCCCTCGGCGAGTAGACGTGCTCTCCCTGGGCGAGTAGACGTGCTCTCCCTGGGCGAGTAGACGTGCTCTCCCTGGGCGAGTAGACGTGCTCTCCCTGGGCGAGTAGACGTGCTCTCCCTGGGCGAGTAGACGTGCTCTCCCTGGGCGAGTAGACGTGCTCTCCCTCGGCGAGTAGACGTGCTCTCCCTGGGCGAGTAGACGTGCTCTCCCTCGGCGAGTAGACGTGCTCTCCCTGGGCGAGTAGACGTGCTCTCCCTGGGCGAGTAGACGTGCTCTCCCTGGGCGAGTAGACGTGCTCTCCCTGGGCGAGTAGACGTGCTCTCCCTGGGCGAGTAGACGTGCTCTCCCTCGGCGAGTAGACGTGCTCTCCCTGGGCGAGTAGACGTGCTCTCCCTGGGCGAGTAGACGTGCTCTCCCTCGGCGAGTAGACGTGCTCTCCGCGGAGATCGCGCTTGTCGCCAAGGGGTCGCTGTTGCGCTCTGCCTCCGCCTACGTCATCGTACAAGCCGGCGTGATTTCTGCGACCTGCCGCTGGGCGGAGGTCGGCTGGTTGTGCGCTCGCGGAGCTGACGGCCCTCCAGTTCCGTATATGAGGGAACAAGCGACGCCGAGCACTCCCAGGGCAGCGCTGCCGAGCGGCTGCTCCAAGCCACCCGCCAGGCGGCTGGGCAGGGGTCCGTCTGGCTTCTCGGTGGCTTTCGCCCGGGTCAGAGAGGGGACCCGCGGGGCCGAACAAAGGCGCGGCGGTTTGGAGCGGCCGCTGGCGCACCCTCAGCGGTGTTGGATGGGTTTCGCTCGTCCGTGAGCCGGAGCCCAGCCCGGGCTCGGCAACGAAAGCGGGGAAAAGAAAAAAAGTTGACGAGTGGCTGGCGCCGGCCACTGCCAAAGTGTGGAACCCCCGAAGCGAAGTTTGCCCGGTGGGGCACGGGGGCAGAGAAAGCCGGGGAGACGTGGTGCCGGCGTCGGTCCCACCAAGAATGGAAAGCAAGCCCGTCCAGGTACGGCGAGAGAGAGCCCGGTAAGGGGCAGAGAGAGTTCCCAGCACTGGACCCTCTTCACGGGGGTTCCCCCCCATGGCCAAAGCCGCAGCCCGCGGGGGCACGGCATCTAAGGGAAAAGCCAGCGGCGGTGACTGGCCACTCGTATGCTATGGAGCCCGGCATGGGGGGAGGAGGGCAAGCCGGTGCCCCAGCACGGCTTCCTCCTGGCTCCAGAGGGGCGCCCCGTGATGGAGATGTAACTCGGTGCAGCTTGAGGGAAAATGCAAGCCCACATTTCGGGGAGGCAGAGGTGCCCTGTGAGCCGGTGCGGCCCGGTGCAGCTTGCCCCCCCCCCCCCCATCTCTGGAGGGCGCCCCGTTTGCTCCTCCGGCGTGTTGCCCGCACGCCGAGCCCCGTGCCTGCTGGCTGCTCCCGAGGGCGGTGGCGGGTGCGCGTGGCTGTGTCTGTCCCAGAAGAGTGAGGCCGTGGGGCCTCCGCTGGCTTCCTTTCCTTCTGTCCTTGTTGATCGATGAGGCCTTTCGGGTCGCGTCGGAAAGGGCCCCCGGCCGGCAGGGCAAGGGCGGTCTTCCTTTCCACTTCGCTTCCCGTCGCGTGTGAGGTGTCGTCCTCGTTCCCCCAGCCCCGAGCGGCTCGAGCGGGGGGGAGCCGTGGCGTTAGCGGCCCGGCGCGTGCCTTGCCGCATCCTCCCCTTTCCACCTCCCCCCCGGCGCTGGGGCAGGGTTCGGGGACCGGTCGACCGCAACCGGCTTTGTGACTGCTGCGTGGCCCCGTGAGTTTTCAGGTGTCCTAAAACGCGTGAGGCGC
>NW_027142589.1:80000-92500 GCF_026170545.1 Melanerpes formicivorus | reverse complement strand
ACGTGCTCTCCTTCCCGAGGAGGTAGACGTGCTCTCCCTGGCGAGGGGGGGACTTAGTGCACTGAGCCGTGCGGCGGCAGGTAGACGTGCTCTCCTTCCCGAGGAGGTAGACGTGCTCTCCTTCCCAGGAGGTAGACGTGCTCTCCTTCCCAGGAGGTAGACGTGCTCTCCTTCCCGAGGAGGTAGACGTGCTCTCCTTCCCAGGAGGTAGACGTGCTCTCCTTCCCGAGGAGGTAGACGTGCTCTCCCTCGGTGAGTAGACGTGCTCTCCCTGAGCTGGCAGGTAGACGTGCTCTCCATGGCGAGGGGGGACTTAGTGCACTGAGCCGTGCGGCAGGAGGTAGACGTGCTCCCCGCGGCCGGGCGGGCACTTAGCGCGCGGAGGCTGGAACCGCGGGGTAGACGTGGTCCCCGGGACGAGGGCCGCCTGGTATCGCCCGCCCGGCCCCCCAACCCCCCCCCCCCCGCGGCGGCGTAAATGAAGAGAGGCAGTCGGCATGAAACCTTCTTTTATTAAGTGTTGTTTTCATCGAGCGTCTTTCATTAAAGGTTGTGTTCTGAAGCAGTCTTTTCTTCAACAGCGCTGTTCTCCGGGGAGAAGGTCTGCCGGCATCTCTAGAAATCTCCCCCCGCCCCTGACCGCCTCCCCCCCCGCCCCCGCTGCCGGTTTGCGCGGAGCCCCCCCTTCCCGCCGTTGCCTCTTGCCGCTACCCCCCGCCCCCCCCCCCGCTGCCGGTTTGCGCGGAGCCCCCCCTTCCCGCCGTTGCCTCTTGCCGCTACCCCCCGCCCCCCCCCCCGCTGCCGGTTTGCGCGGAGCCCCCCCTTCCCGCCGTTGCCTCTTGCCGCTACCCCCCGCCCCCCCCCCGCTGCCGGTTTGCGCGGAGCCCCCCCTTCCCGCCGTTGCCTCTTGCCGCTACCCCCGCCCCCCCCCCCCGCTGCCGGTTTGCGCGGAGCCCCCCCTTCCCGCCGTTGCCTCTTGCCGCTACCCCCGCCCCCCCCCCGCTGCCGGTTTGCGCGGAGCCCCCCCGCCTGCCGTTGCCTCTTGCCGCGGCCACCACCGCCCCCCCCACACCCCCCGGCCCCCGTTACCGGTTTGCGCGGAGCCCCCCCTCCCGACGTTGCCTCTTGCCGCTGCTGCCACCCCCAGCTCCCCACACCCCCCGGCTCCCGTTAGCGGTTTGCGCGGAGCCCCCCCCTTCCCGCCGTTGCCTCTTGCCGCTACCCCCGCCCCCCCCCCGCTGCCGGTTTGCGCGGAGCCCCCCCTTCCCGCCGTTGCCTCTTGCCGCTACCCCCGCCCCCCCCCGCTGCCGGTTTGCGCGGAGCCCCCCCTTCCCGCCGTTGCCTCTTGCTGCTACCCCCGCCCCCCCCCGCTGCCGGTTTGCGCGTAGCCCCCCCTTCCCGCCGTTGCCTCTTGCCGCTACCCCCGCCCCCCCCCCGCTGCCGGTTTGCGCGGAGCCCCCCCTTCCCGCCGTTGCCTCTTGCCGTTACCCCCGCCCCCCCCCCGCTGCCGGTTTGCGCGGAGCCCCCCCGCCTGCCGTTGCCTCTCGCCGCGGCCACCACCGCCCCCCCCACACCCCCCGGCCCCCGTTACCGGTTTGCGCGGAGCCCCCCCTCCCGACGTTGCCTCTTGCCGCTGCTGCCACCCCCAGCTCCCCACACCCCCCGGCTCCCGTTAGCGGTTTGCGCGGAGCCCCCCCTTCCCGCCGTTGCCTCTTGCCGCTACCCCCGCCCCCCCCCCCCGCTGCCGGTTTGCGCGGAGCCCCCCCGCCTGCCGTTGCCTCTTGCCGCGGCCACCACCGCCCCCCCCACACCCCCCGGCCCCCGTTACCGGTTTGCGCGGAGCCCCCCCTCCCGACGTTGCCTCTTGCCGCTGCTGCCACCCCCAGCTCCCCACACCCCCCGGCTCCCGTTACCGCTTTGCACGGAGCCCCCCCGCCCGCCGTTATCTCTTGCCGCTGCCGCGACCCATCTCCCCCCCCCCCCGCCGCCGCTAACTGCCCCCCGAAGCCGCTAGCAGCTGGGCACCCCCCGCCAAAGCCGCCGCGGCTTCCCCTTCCCACATTGTCCCCTGGAGGGGGGATCGCGACGCGGGCTGCCGCTTCCCTCCCGGGCTGCCCGGCTGCTCTCTAACCCCTGCGACCGAGGCGGCGCTGTTAGGGCGGCCGTGCCGGTGCCCCTTGCCGCAGCTAGCCTCTCGCCGCTGCCCCTCCCGTCCGTCGTCCCCCGTCCCCAAAAACTTGCTGCTCTCCACGCTGGAGCCTGCACGGGGGAGGTTGCGCTCCGCTCCTCCGGCCCTAAAGCCGCCCTCGCCCGCCCCCCCGGCTTGCCGCTTGGCTGGGCTGCCCGCCCCGCCCGCTAATCCCCCCAACGCCCCCCACCCCAAAAACACCCCAGCCCTACCGCATGCCGCTCCCCCTCTCCCCGCTCTCGCTGACCGCTGCCACCCCCCCCCCCACCCCTCCCCCCCGAAACAAACCCCCCAGCCCTACCGCATGCCGCTCCCCCTCTCTCCCTAGCCTGCCCCCCCCCGCCGTCGCTTGCTGCTGCCGCCGCCGCCCGCCGCCGCCGCCGCCCGCCGCCGGGACCCGCCCTCGGTCTGGTGGCGCGCGCTCGGAGATCCCCGGCTACCCGTCCGTCCGTCCCTCCCTCCCGCCCCGCCCCGGGGGAGGGCCCGGGGCAGCGCGGGCAGGCGGGGGAGCAAAAAAAGGCGCGGGCGCCAAAAAACGTCGGGGTCCCGGGGGTGGCGGAGGGGGGCGGCGGCGGGGGCGGCGGCGGGTACACGGCGCCGGGTCCAGGGCGCCGGGTCCAGCCCGTCCCGGGGCGGGGACAGGTGGTGTCGTCCGTCCCCGCCCCCGTAACCTGCTCTGAAGCATCCGCTTCCCGCCGCGGTTCGCCCTCCACCCCCCCGCCGCACACGCAGCTGCCGCTTCCCGCCGCCTCTGCCCCCCCGCCCCGGGATCAACCACCCGCCGGGTCCAGCCGGTCCCGGTCCCGGGAACCTGCTCCCGGGGCCAGCCGGAGCCACGCCCCCTCCTCTGACGCTTCCAGCTGCCGCCTCCCCTCCCACCCCCCAAACTCACACTGGCCCTCGCCGGCCCGCCCACCCGCCTACCTGCTTGCCCGCCGCCGCTGGGTGGCGTGCCGGACACTCTCGCACACAGGTACACAGACAGGGACACAGGGACACAGGCACTCGGGCACACAGGGACACAGGGACACAGGGACACAAGGACACAGGGACACAGGCACTCAGGCACTCAGGCACTCAGGGACACAGGGACACAGGGACACAGGCACTCAGGCACTCAGGGACACAGGGACACAGGGACACAGGGACACAGGCACTCAGGCACACAGGGACACAGGTGGCGGGCCGGAGGCCTCTCTCCACTGTGTGGCAGGGGTCCAAGAGCCACCCCAGCCCAACCCAGAGGGTCTTTTGCACCTCTCTAGAGGCCACCCAGAGACCCCAGGCCGCAGCAGAAGCCTCCCCCGCATGCTCTGCAGGCTTCCGACCCACCCCAGGCCGCACCAGAAGCCTCCCCCGCAAGCTCTGCAGGCTTCCGACCCACCCCAGGCCGCAGCAGAAGCCTCTCCCGCACGCTCTGCAGGCTTCTCAGCCACCCCAGGCCGCAGCAGAAGCCTCCCCCGCACGCTCTGCAGGCTTCTCAGCCACCCCAGGCCGCACCAGAAGCCTCTCCCGCACGCTCTGCAGGCTTCTCAGCCACCCCAGGCCGCACCAGAAGCCTCCCCCGCACGCTCTGCAGGCTTCTCAGCCACCCCAGGCCGCACCAGAAGCCTCCCCCGCACGCTCTGCAGGCTTCTCAGCCACCCCAGGCCGCAGCAGAAGCCTCCCCCGCACGCTCTGCAGGCTTCTCAGCCACCCCAGGCCGCACCAGAAGCCTCCCCCGCACGCTCTGCAGGCTTCTCAGCCACCCCAGGCCGCACCAGAAGCCTCTCCCGCACGCTCTGCAGGCTTCTCAGCCACCCCAGGCCGCACCAGAAGCCTCTCCCGCACGCTCTTCAGGCTTCTCAGCCACCCCAGGCCGCAGCAGAAGCCTCTCCCGCACGCTCTGCAGGCTTCTCAGCCACCCCAGGCCGCAGCAGAAGCCTCCCCCCGCACGCTCTGCAGGCTTCTCAGCCACCCCAGGCCGCACCAGAAGCCTCTCCCGCACGCTCTGCAGGCTTCTCAGCCACCCCAGGCCGCACCAGAAGCCTCCCCCGCACGCTCTGCAGGCTTCTCAGCCACCCCAGGCCGCACCAGAAGCCTCCCCCGCACGCTCTGCAGGCTTCTCAGCCACCCCAGGCCGCAGCAGAAGCCTCCCCCGCACGCTCTGCAGGCTTCTCAGCCACCCCAGGCCGCACCAGAAGCCTCCCCCCGCACGCTCTGCAGGCTTCTCAGCCACCCCAGGCCGCACCAGAAGCCTCTCCCGCACGCTCTGCAGGCTTCTCAGCCACCCCAGGCCGCACCAGAAGCCTCTCCCGCACGCTCTTCAGGCTTCTCAGCCACCCCAGGCCGCAGCAGAAGCCTCCCCCGCACGCTCTGCAGGCTTCTCAGCCACCCCAGGCCGCACCAGAAGCCTCCCCCGCACGCTCTGCAGGCTTCCCACCCACCCCAGGCCGCAGCAGAAGCCTCTCCCGCACGCCCTGCAGGCTTCTCAGCCACCCCAGGCCGCAGCAGAAGCCTCTCCCGCACGCTCTGCAGGCTTCTCAGCCACCCCAGGCCGCAGCAGAAGCCTCTCCCGCACGCTCTGCAGGCTTCTCAGCCACCCCAGGCCGCAGCAGAAGCCTCTCCCGCACGCTCTGCAGGCTTCTCAGCCACCCCAGGCCGCAGCAGAAGCCTCTCCCGCACGCTCTGCAGGCTTCTCAGCCACCCCAGGCCGCAGCAGAAGCCTCTCCCGCACGCTCTGCAGGCTTCTCAGCCACCCCAGGCCGCAGCAGAAGCCTCTCCCGCACGCTCTGCAGGCTTCTCAGCCACCCCAGGCCCCAACAGAAGCCTCTCCCGCACGCTCTGCAGGCTTCCGACCCACCCCAGGCCGCAGCAGAAGCCTCTCCCGCACGCTCTGCAGGCTTCCGTCCCACCCCAGGCCGCACCAGAAGCCTCCCCCGCACGCTCTGCAGGCTTCTCAGCCACCCCAGGCCGCACCAGAAGCCTCCCCCGCACGCTCTGCAGGCTTCTCAGCCACCCCAGGCCGCAGCAGAAGCCTCCCCCGCACGCTCTGCAGGCTTCTCAGCCACCCCAGGCCGCAGCAGAAGCCTCCCCCGCACGCTCTGCAGGCTTCTCAGCCACCCCAGGCCCCAACAGAAGCCTCTCCCGCACGCTCTGCAGGCTTCCGACCCACCCCAGGCCGCACCAGAAGCCTCCCCCGCACGCTCTGTAGGCTTCTGACCCACCCCAGGCCCCAACAGAAGCCTCCCCCGCACGCTCTGCAGGCTTCTCAGCCACCCCAGGCCGCACCAGAAGCCTCTCCCGCACGCTCTGCAGGCTTCTCAGCCACCCCAGGCCGCACCAGAAGCCTCTCCCGCACGCTCTGCAGGCTTCTCAGCCACCCCAGGCCGCACCAGAAGCCTCTCCCGCACGCTCTGCAGGCTTCCGACCCACCCCAGGCCGCACCAGAAGCCTCCCCCCGCACGCTCTGCAGGCTTCTCCGCCACCACAGGCCGCACCAGAGGATCTTTTGCACCTCTCTGGACGCCACCCAGAGACTCCAGGCCGCACCAGAGGCCCCCCCCCCCCAACCATTTACAGGCTGCAGTGCCAGCCTAGGCCCCGCTGGCAGCCTCCCTTGTCTGCTTTGGAAGGCCTCCCATCCACTCCAGACCTGCCTGGAGGCCTCCCTCGACTGCTCCCGGGGCCCTCGAAGCCACCCTAGGCCTTTCTGGAGGACCTGCTCGACCGCTCGGGCGGCTTCTGACGCACCCTCGGCCATCCGGCGCCCAGCAGCTCCCAGGGCCAGGCACCGGCCTCCCCCTCCGGCCGCCCCTGGGGCCGGGGGTGGCTCGGACTCGGCGCCCCCCAACGTGTCGTCCCGTCCCCCCCCGCCCCGCACCGCCGAACATTCGCTGCAGCCGAGGGCTTGCCGCTCGACGCCTACCCCACCCGCCCAGCCCCCCGCTGCGGCCCGGCGCTGCCCCGGCCGCTGCGCCCCGCCTCTCATCGCTCCCCCCACCCGGCAACCGGCCGCCGGGCACGGCAAGTCCCAGGGCAGGGAACAGGTGCTGCCGGGACCCCGTGCTGGCTGCCGGCTTCCCGGGGCTGCCCCGGGCACGGACAGGTCGCCCCCCCGCCCCGGCGAATGTTCACCGAACCGGCTGCCGGCTGCCTTCGAGCACCCCCCGCCCCCCGCCACTATCGTCCCCCCCCGCCCCCCCTCCGCCTCCGCTGCCGCTTCTCCCCGCACCGCCTCCACTGCCTCCCCCCGCCGCCGGCGAACGAGTCGCCGGATCCGTAGGGTGCCGGGAGCCCGAACGGCGAGCGGCTCCGGCTGCTGCCGGGACCGCGGGGATTCGAGCCGGTCCGGCCGCGGCCGGGACCCCGTGCCGGAAGCCGGCATCCCGGGACGGCCCCGGGACGGCCCCGGTCGCCGGCCGGGTGACGTTCAGCGAAGCGGCTGCCGCCAGTCTTTGGGCCTCCCCCGTGCCGGGGCCGCGGGGCTTCGAGCCGGTCCGGCCGCGGCCGGGATCCGGGGCCGGACGATGGCTTCCCGGGCCGGTCCCGGTCGCCTCCCGGGTGACGTTCACCGAAGCGGCTGCCGGCTGTCTTCGAGCCCCTCCCCCCCTCCGCCTCCGCGGCCGCTTCTGCCCGCACCCCCTCCACTGCCTCCCCCCGCCGCCCGCGAACGAGTCGCCGGATCTGTAGGGTGCCGGGAGCCCGAACGGCGAGCGGCTCCGGCTGCTGCCGGGACCGCGGGGATTCGAGACGGTCCGGCCGCGGCCGGGACCCCGTGCCGGAAGCCGGCATCCCCGGACAGCCCCGGGACGGCCCCGGTCGCCGGCCGGGTGACGTTCAGCGAAGCGGCTGCCGGCTGTCTTCGAGCCCCGCCCCCTCCGCCTCCGCTGCCGCTTCTGCCCGCACCGCCTCCACTGCCTCCCCCCGCCGCCGGCGAACGAGTCGCCGGATCCGTAGGGTGCCGGGAGCCCGAACGGCGAGCGGCTCCGGCTGCTGCCGGGACCGCGGGGATTCGAGCCGGTCCGGCCGCGGCCGGGACCCCGTGCCGGAAGCCGGCATCCCGGGACGGCCCCGGGACGGCCCCGGTCGCCGGCCGGGTGACGTTCAGCGAAGCGGCTGCCGCCAGTCTTTGGGCCTCCCCCGTGCCGGGGCCGCGGGGCTTCGAGCCGGTCCGGCCGCGGCCGGGATCCGGGGCCGGACGATGGCTTCCCGGGCCGGTCCCGGTCGCCTCCCGGGTGACGTTCACCGAAGCGGCTGCCGGCTGTCTTCGAGCCCCTCCCCCCCTCCGCCTCCGCGGCCGCTTCTGCCCGCACCCCCTCCACTGCCTCCCCCCGCCGCCCGCGAACGAGTCGCCGGATCTGTAGGGTGCCGGGAGCCCGAACGGCGAGCGGCTCCGGCTGCTGCCGGGACCGCGGGGATTCGAGACGGTCCGGCCGCGGCCGGGACCCCGTGCCGGAAGCCGGCATCCCCGGACAGCCCCGGGACGGCCCCGGTCGCCGGCCGGGTGACGTTCAGCGAAGCGGCTGCCGGCTGTCTTCGAGCCCCCCCCCCTCCGCCTCCGCTGCCGCTTCTGCCCGCACCGCCTCCACTGCCTCCCCCCGCCGCCGGCGAACGAGTCGGCGGATCCGTAGGGTGCCGGGAGCCCGAACGGCGAGCGGCTCCGGCTGCTGCCGGGACCGCGGGGATTCGAGCCGGTCCGGCCGCGGCCGGGACCCCGTGCCGGAAGCCGGCATCCCGGGACGGCCCCGGGACGGCCCCGGTCGCCGGCCGGGTGACGTTCAGCGAAGCGGCTGCCGCCAGTCTTTGGGCCTCCCCCGTGCCGGGGCCGCGGGGCTTCGAGCCGGTCCGGCCGCGGCCGGGATCCCGGGCCGGACGATGGCTTCCCGGGCCGGTCCCGGTCGCCTCCCGGGTGACGTTCACCGAAGCGGCTGACGGCTGTCTTCGAGCCCCCCCCCCCCCTCCGCCTCCGCGGCCGCTTCTGCCCGCACCCCCTCCACTGCCTCCCCCCGCCGCCCGCGAACGAGTCGCCGGATCTGTAGGGTGCCGGGAGCCCGAACGGCGAGCGGCTCCGGCTGCTGCCGGGACCGCGGGGATTCGAGCCGCTCCGGCCGCGGCCGGGACCCCGTGCCGGAAGCCGGCATCCCCGGACAGCCCCGGGACGGCCCCGGTCGCCGGCCGGGTGACGTTCACCGAAGCGGCTGCCGGCTGTCTTCGAGCCCCCCCCCCCCCTCCGCCTCCGCTGCCGCTTCTGCCCGCACCCCCTCCACTGCCTCCCCCCGCCGCCGGCGAACGAGTCGGCGGATCCGTAGGGTGCCGGGAGCCCGAACGGCGAGCGGCTCCGGCTGCTGCCGGGACCGCGGGGCTTCGAGCCGCTCCGGCCGCGGCCGGGACCCCGTGCCGGAAGCCGGCATCCCGGGACGGCCCCGGGACGGCCCCGGTCGCCGGCCGGGTGACGTTCAGCGAAGCGGCTGCCGCCAGTCTTTGGGCCTCCCCCGTGCCGGGGCCGCGGGGCTTCGAGCCGGTCCGGCCGCGGCCGGGATCCCGGGCCGGACGATGGCTTCCCGGGCCGGTCGCCGGTCGCCTCCCGGGTGACGTTCACCGAAGCGGTTGACGGCTGTCTCCGAGCCCCCCCCCCCCCCCTCCGCCTCCGCTGCCGCTTCTGCCCGCACCTCCTTCACTGCCTCCCCCCGCCTCCCGCGAACGAGTCGCCGGATCCGTAGGGTGCCGGGAGCCCGAACGGCGAGCGGCTCCGGCTGCTGCCGGGACCGCGGGGATTCGAGCCGGTCCGGCCGCGGCCGGGACCCCGTGGCGGAAGCCGGCATCCCGGGACGGCCCCGGGACGGCCCCGATCGCCTCCTGGGTGACGTTCACCGAAGCGGCTGCCGGCTGTCTTCGAGCCCCCCCCCCCCTCCGCCTCCGCTGCCGCTTCTCCCCGCACCCCCTCCACTGCCTCCCCCCGCCGCCGGCGAACGAGTCGGCGGATCCACACCGTCCCGAGAGCCCGAGGCGGCGGCACCCAGTGCGGGTCCGGCCGAGGCCGGGACCCCGTGCCTGTCGCAGGCTTCCCGGGACGGCCCCGGAACGGCCGCGGTCGCCGGCCGGGTGACGTTCTCCGAAGCGGCTGCCGGCTGTCTTCGAGCCCCCCCCCCCCCTCCGCCTCCGCTGCCGCTTCTGCCCGCACCTCCTTCACTGCCTCCCCCCGCCGCCGGCGAACGAGTCGCCGGATCCGTAGGGTGCCGGGAGCCCGAACGGCGAGCGGCTCCGGCTGCTGCCGGGACCGCGGGGATTCGAGCCGCTCCGGCCGCGGCCGGGACCCCGTGCCGGAAGCCGGCATCCCGGGACGGCCCCGGGACGGCCCCGATCGCCTCCTGGGTGACGTTCACCGAAGCGGCTGCCGGCTGTCTTCGAGCCCCCCCCCCCCTCCGCCTCCGCTGCCGCTTCTCCCCGCACCCCCTCCACTGCCTCCCCCCGCCGCCGGCGAACGAGTCGGCGGATCCATACCGTCCCGAGAGCCCGAGGCGGCGGCACCCAGTGCGGGTCCGGCCGAGGCCGGGACCCCGTGCCTGTCGCAGGCTTCCCGGGACGGCCCCGGAACGGCCGCGGTCGCCGGCCGGGTGACGTTCTCCGAAGCGGCTGCCGGCTGTCTTCGAGCCCCCCCCCCCCCCTCCGCCTCCGCTGCCGCTTCTGCCCGCACCTCCTTCACTGCCTCCCCCCGCCGCCGGCGAACGAGTCGCCGGATCCGTAGGGTGCCGGGAGCCCGAACGGCGAGCGGCTCCGGCTGCTGCCGGGACCGCGGGGATTCGAGCCGCTCCGGCCGCGGCCAGGACCCCGTGCCGGATGCCGGCATCCCGGGACGGCCCCGGGACGGCCCCGGTCGCCGGCCGGGTGACGTTCAGCGAAGCGGCTGCCGCCAGTCTTTGGGCCTCCCCCGTGCCGGGGCCGCGGGGCTTCGAGCCGGTCCGGCCGCGGCTGGGACCCCGTGCCTGTCGCAGGCTTCCCGGGACGGCCCCGGAACGGCCGCGGTCGCCGGCCGGGTGACGTTCACCGAGGCGACTGCCGGCTGTCTTCGAGCCCCCCCCCCCCCTGCCGGAGCCGCGGGGATACGAGCCGGTCCGGCCGCGGCCGGGACCCCGTGCCGGAAGCCGGCATCCCGGGACGGCCCCGGGACGGCCCCGATCGCCTCCTGGGTGACGTTCACCGAAGCGGCT
The DNA here is from genome assembly GCF_026170545.1 of Melanerpes formicivorus. NCBI lineage: Eukaryota > Metazoa > Chordata > Aves > Piciformes > Picidae > Melanerpes > Melanerpes formicivorus. Next base: position 82,123 of record NW_027142589.1, on the reverse strand, counting down.
GCCGGCTGTCTTCGAGCCCCCCCCCCCTCCGCCTCCGCTGCCGCTTCTCCCCGCACCCCCTCCACTGCCTCCCCCCGCCGCCCGCGAACGAGTCGCCGGATCTGTAGGGGGCCGGGAGCCCGAGGCGGCGAGTGGCTCCGGCTGCTGCCGGGACCGCGAGGCTTCGAGCCGGTCCGGCCGCGGCCGGGATCTCGTGCCGAACGTCGTCTTCCCGGGACGGTCCCGGGAGGGCCCCAGTCTCCTCCCGGGTGACGTTCACCGAAGCGGCTGCCGGCTGTCTTCGAGCCCCCACCCCTGCCGTGGCCGCGGGGATTCGCCCCGGTCCGGCAGCTGACGGTTCCCTGTGTCGGACGCCGGCTTCCCGGGACTGCCCCGGGACAGCCCCGGTCGCCTCCCGGGTGACGTTCACCGAAGCTGCTGCCGCCTGTCTTTGTCCCCCCCCCCCCGTGCTCTCCCTCAGGCGGGAGGTAGACGTGCTCTCCCTCGGCGAGTAGACGTGCTCTCCCTCGGCGAGTAGACGTGCTCTCCCTCGGCGAGTAGACGTGCTCTCCCTCGGCGAGTAGACGTGCTCTCCCTCGGCGAGTAGACGTGCTCTCCCTGGGCGAGTAGACGTGCTCTCCCTGGGCGAGTAGACGTGCTCTCCCTGGGCGAGTAGACGTGCTCTCCCTGGGCGAGTAGACGTGCTCTCCCTGGGCGAGTAGACGTGCTCTCCCTGGGCGAGTAGACGTGCTCTCCCTGGGCGAGTAGACGTGCTCTCCCTGGGCGAGTAGACGTGCTCTCCCTGGGCGAGTAGACGTGCTCTCCCTGGGCGAGTAGACGTGCTCTCCCTGGGCGAGTAGACGTGCTCTCCCTGGGCGAGTAGACGTGCTCTCCCTGGGCGAGTAGACGTGCTCTCCCTCGGCGAGTAGACGTGCTCTCCCTCGGCGAGTAGACGTGCTCTCCCTGGGCGAGTAGACGTGCTCTCCCTCGGCGAGTAGACGTGCTCTCCGCGGAGATCGCGCTTGTCGCCAAGGGGTCGCTGTTGCGCTCTGCCTCCGCCTACGTCATCGTACAAGCCGGCGTGATTTCTGCGACCTGCCGCTGGGCGGAGGTCGGCTGGTTGTGCGCTCGCGGAGCTGACGGCCCTCCAGTTCCGTATATGAGGGAACAAGCGACGCCGAGCACTCCCAGGGCAGCGCTGCCGAGCGGCTGCTCCAAGCCACCCGCCAGGCGGCTGGGCAGGGGTCCGTCTGGCTTCTCGGTGGCTTTCGCCCGGGTCAGAGAGGGGACCCGCGGGGCCGAACAAAGGCGCGGCGGTTTGGAGCGGCCGCTGGCGCACCCTCAGCGGTGTTGGATGGGTTTCGCTCGTCCGTGAGCCGGAGCCCAGCCCGGGCTCGGCAACGGAAGCGGGGAAAAGAAAAAAAGTTGACGAGTGGCTGGCGCCGGCCACTGCCAAAGTGTGGAACCCCCGAAGCGAAGTTTGCCCGGTGGGGCACGGGGGCAGAGAAAGCCGGGGAGACGTGGTGCCGGCGTCGGTCCCACCAAGAATGGAAAGCAAGCCCGTCCAGGTACGGCGAGAGAGAGCCCGGTAAGGGGCAGAGAGAGTTCCCAGCACTGGACCCTCTTCACGGGGGTTCCCCCCCATGGCCAAAGCCGCAGCCCGCGGGGGCACGGCATCTAAGGGAAAAGCCAGCGGCGGTGACTGGCCACTCGTATGCTATGGAGCCCGGCATGGGGGGAGGAGGGCAAGCCGGTGCCCCAGCACGGCTTCCTCCTGGCTCCAGAGGGGCGCCCCGTGATGGAGATGTAACTCGGTGCAGCTTGAGGGAAAATGCAAGCCCACATTTCGGGGAGGCAGAGGTGCCCTGTGAGCCGGTGCGGCCCGGTGCAGCTTGCCCCCCCCCCCCATCTCTGGAGGGCGCCCCGTTTGCTCCTCCGGCGTGTTGCCCGCACGCCGAGCCCCGTGCCTGCTGGCTGCTCCCGAGGGCGGTGGCGGGTGCGCGTGGCTGTGTCTGTCCCAGAAGAGCGAGGCCGTGGGGCCTCCGCTGGCTTCCTTTCCTTCTGTCCTTGTTGATCGATGAGGCCTTTCGGGTCGCGTCGGAAAGGGCCCCCGGCCGGCAGGGCAAGGGCGGTCTTCCTTTCCA
>NW_027142589.1:55000-67500 GCF_026170545.1 Melanerpes formicivorus | reverse complement strand
GAAATCTCCCCCCGCCCCTGACCGCCTCCCCCCCCCGCCCCCGCTGCCGGTTTGCGCGGAGCCCCCCCTTCCCGCCGTTGCCTCTTGCCGCTACCCCCGCCCCCCCCCCGCTGCCGGTTTGCGCGGAGCCCCCCCTTCCCGCCGTTGCCTCTTGCCGCTACCCCCGCCCCCCCCCCGCTGCCGGTTTGCGCGGAGCCCCCCCTTCCCGCCGTTGCCTCTTGCCGCTACCCCCGCCCCCCCCCCGCTGCCGGTTTGCGCGGAGCCCCCCCTTCCCGCCGTTGCCTCTTGCCGCTACCCCCCGCCCCCCCCCCGCTGCCGGTTTGCGCGGAGCCCCCCCTTCCCGCCGTTGCCTCTTGCCGCTACCCCCCGCCCCCCCCCCGCTGCCGGTTTGCGCGGAGCCCCCCCGCCTGCCGTTGCCTCTTGCCGCGGCCACCACCGCCCCCCCCACACCCCCCGGCCCCCGTTACCGGTTTGCGCGGAGCCCCCCCTCCCGACGTTGCCTCTTGCCGCTGCTGCCACCCCCAGCTCCCCACACCCCCCGGCTCCCGTTAGCGGTTTGCGCGGAGCCCCCCCTTCCCGCCGTTGCCTCTTGCCGCTACCCCCCGCCCCCCCCCCGCTGCCGGTTTGCGCGGAGCCCCCCCTTCCCGCCGTTGCCTCTTGCCGCTACCCCCCGCCCCCCCCCCGCTGCCGGTTTGCGCGGAGCCCCCCCTTCCCGCCGTTGCCTCTTGCCGCTACCCCCGCCCCCCCCCCGCTGCCGGTTTGCGCGTAGCCCCCCCTTCCCGCCGTTGCCTCTTGCCGCTACCCCCCGCCCCCCCCCCGCTGCCGGTTTGCGCGGAGCCCCCCCTTCCCGCCGTTGCCTCTTGCCGTTACCCCCGCCCCCCCCCCGCTGCCGGTTTGCGCGGAGCCCCCCCGCCTGCCGTTGCCTCTCGCCGCGGCCACCACCGCCCCCCCCACACCCCCCGGCCCCCGTTACCGGTTTGCGCGGAGCCCCCCCTCCCGACGTTGCCTCTTGCCGCTGCTGCCACCCCCAGCTCCCCACACCCCCCGGCTCCCGTTAGCGGTTTGCGCGGAGCCCCCCCTTCCCGCCGTTGCCTCTTGCCGCTACCCCCGCCCCCCCCCCCCGCTGCCGGTTTGCGCGGAGCCCCCCCGCCTGCCGTTGCCTCTTGCCGCGGCCACCACCGCCCCCCCCCACACCCCCCGGCCCCCGTTACCGGTTTGCGCGGAGCCCCCCCTCCCGACGTTGCCTCTTGCCGCTGCTGCCACCCCCAGCTCCCCACACCCCCCGGCTCCCGTTACCGCTTTGCACGGAGCCCCCCCGCCCGCCGTTATCTCTTGCCGCTGCCGCGACCCATCTCCCCCCCCCCCCGCCGCCGCTAACTGCCCCCCGAAGCCGCTAGCAGCTGGGCACCCCCCGCCAAAGCCGCCGCGGCTTCCCCTTCCCACATTGTCCCCTGGAGGGGGGATCGCGACGCGGGCTGCCGCTTCCCTCCCGGGCTGCCCGGCTGCTCTCTAACCCCTGCGACCGAGGCGGCGCTGTTAGGGCGGCCGTGCCGGTGCCCCTTGCCGCAGCTAGCCTCTCGCCGCTGCCCCTCCCGTCCGTCGTCCCCCGTCCCCAAAAACTTGCTGCTCTCCACGCTGGAGCCTGCACGGGGGAGGTTGCGCTCCGCTCCTCCGGCCCTAAAGCCGCCCTCGCCCGCCCCCCGGCTTGCCGCTTGGCTGGGCTGCCCGCCCGCCCGCTAATCCCCCCAACGCCCCCACCCCAAAAACACCCCAGCCCTACCGCATGCCGCTCCCCCTCTCCCCGCTCTCGCTGACCGCTGCCACCCCCCCCCACCCCTCCCCCCCGAAACAAACCCCCCAGCCCTACCGCATGCCGCTCCCCCTCTCTCCCTAGCCTGCCCCCCCCGCCGTCGCTTGCTGCTGCCGCCGCCGCCGCCGCCGCCGCCGCCGCCGCCGCCGGGACCCGCCTCGGTCTGGTGGCGCGCGCTCGGAGATCCCCGGCTACCCGTCCGTCCGTCCCTCCCTCCCGCCCCGCCCCGGGGGAGGGCCCGGGGCAGCGCGGGCAGGCGGGGAGCAAAAAAAGGCGCGGGCGCCAAAAAACGTCGGGGTCCCGGGGTGGCGGAGGGGGGCGGCGGCGGGGGCGGCGGCGGGTACACGGCGCCGGGTCCAGGGCGCCGGGTCCAGCCCGTCCCGGGGCGGGGACAGGTGGTGTCGTCCGTCCCCGCCCCCGTAACCTGCTCTGAAGCATCCGCTTCCCGCCGCGGTTCGCCCTCCACCCCCCCGCCGCACACGCAGCTGCCGCTTCCCGCCGCCTCTGCCCCCCGCCCCGGGATCAACCACCCGCCGGGTCCAGCCGGTCCCGGTCCCGGGAACCTGCTCCCGGGGCCAGCCGGAGCCACGCCCCCTCCTCTGACGCTTCCAGCTGCCGCCTCCCCTCCCACCCCCCAAACTCACACTGGCCCTCGCCGGCCCGCCCACCCGCCTACCTGCTTGCCCGCCGCCGCTGGGTGGCGTGCCGGACACTCTCGCACACAGGTACACAGACAGGGACACAGGGACACAGGCACTCGGGCACACAGGGACACAGGGACACAGGGACACAAGGACACAGGGACACAGGCACTCAGGCACTCAGGCACTCAGGGACACAGGGACACAGGGACACAGGCACTCAGGCACTCAGGGACACAGGGACACAGGGACACAGGGACACAGGCACTCAGGCACACAGGGACACAGGTGGCGGGCCGGAGGCCTCTCTCCACTGTGTGGCAGGGGTCCAAGAGCCACCCCAGCCCAACCCAGAGGGTCTTTTGCACCTCTCTAGAGGCCACCCAGAGACCCCAGGCCGCAGCAGAAGCCTCCCCCGCATGCTCTGCAGGCTTCCGACCCACCCCAGGCCGCACCAGAAGCCTCCCCCGCAAGCTCTGCAGGCTTCCGACCCACCCCAGGCCGCAGCAGAAGCCTCTCCCGCACGCTCTGCAGGCTTCTCAGCCACCCCAGGCCGCAGCAGAAGCCTCCCCCGCACGCTCTGCAGGCTTCTCAGCCACCCCAGGCCGCACCAGAAGCCTCTCCCGCACGCTCTGCAGGCTTCTCAGCCACCCCAGGCCGCACCAGAAGCCTCCCCCGCACGCTCTGCAGGCTTCTCAGCCACCCCAGGCCGCACCAGAAGCCTCCCCCGCACGCTCTGCAGGCTTCTCAGCCACCCCAGGCCGCAGCAGAAGCCTCCCCCGCACGCTCTGCAGGCTTCTCAGCCACCCCAGGCCGCACCAGAAGCCTCCCCCGCACGCTCTGCAGGCTTCTCAGCCACCCCAGGCCGCACCAGAAGCCTCTCCCGCACGCTCTGCAGGCTTCTCAGCCACCCCAGGCCGCACCAGAAGCCTCTCCCGCACGCTCTTCAGGCTTCTCAGCCACCCCAGGCCGCAGCAGAAGCCTCCCCCGCACGCTCTGCAGGCTTCTCAGCCACCCCAGGCCGCACCAGAAGCCTCCCCCGCACGCTCTGCAGGCTTCCCACCCACCCCAGGCCGCAGCAGAAGCCTCTCCCGCACGCCCTGCAGGCTTCTCAGCCACCCCAGGCCGCAGCAGAAGCCTCTCCCGCACGCTCTGCAGGCTTCTCAGCCACCCCAGGCCGCAGCAGAAGCCTCTCCCGCACGCTCTGCAGGCTTCTCAGCCACCCCAGGCCGCAGCAGAAGCCTCTCCCGCACGCTCTGCAGGCTTCTCAGCCACCCCAGGCCGCAGCAGAAGCCTCTCCCGCACGCTCTGCAGGCTTCTCAGCCACCCCAGGCCGCAGCAGAAGCCTCTCCCGCACGCTCTGCAGGCTTCTCAGCCACCCCAGGCCGCAGCAGAAGCCTCTCCCGCACGCTCTGCAGGCTTCTCAGCCACCCCAGGCCCCAACAGAAGCCTCTCCCGCACGCTCTGCAGGCTTCCGACCCACCCCAGGCCGCAGCAGAAGCCTCTCCCGCACGCTCTGCAGGCTTCCGTCCCACCCCAGGCCGCACCAGAAGCCTCCCCCGCACGCTCTGCAGGCTTCTCAGCCACCCCAGGCCGCACCAGAAGCCTCCCCCGCACGCTCTGCAGGCTTCTCAGCCACCCCAGGCCGCAGCAGAAGCCTCCCCCGCACGCTCTGCAGGCTTCTCAGCCACCCCAGGCCGCAGCAGAAGCCTCCCCCGCACGCTCTGCAGGCTTCTCAGCCACCCCAGGCCCCAACAGAAGCCTCTCCCGCACGCTCTGCAGGCTTCCGACCCACCCCAGGCCGCACCAGAAGCCTCCCCCGCACGCTCTGTAGGCTTCTGACCCACCCCAGGCCCCAACAGAAGCCTCCCCCGCACGCTCTGCAGGCTTCTCAGCCACCCCAGGCCGCAGCAGAAGCCTCTCCCGCACGCTCTGCAGGCTTCTCAGCCACCCCAGGCCGCACCAGAAGCCTCTCCCGCACGCTCTGCAGGCTTCTCAGCCACCCCAGGCCGCACCAGAAGCCTCTCCCGCACGCTCTGCAGGCTTCCGACCCACCCCAGGCCGCACCAGAAGCCTCCCCCGCACGCTCTGCAGGCTTCTCCGCCACCACAGGCCGCACCAGAGGATCTTTTGCACCTCTCTGGACGCCACCCAGAGACTCCAGGCCGCACCAGAGGCCCCCCCCCCCAACCATTTACAGGCTGCAGTGCCAGCCTAGGCCCCGCTGGCAGCCTCCCTTGTCTGCTTTGGAAGGCCTCCCATCCACTCCAGACCTGCCTGGAGGCCTCCCTCGACTGCTCCCGGGGCCCTCGAAGCCACCCTAGGCCTTTCTGGAGGACCTGCTCGACCGCTCGGGCGGCTTCTGACGCACCCTCGGCCATCCGGCGCCCAGCAGCTCCCAGGGCCAGGCACCGGCCTCCCCCTCCGGCCGCCCCTGGGGCCGGGGGTGGCTCGGACTCGGCGCCCCCAACGTGTCGTCCCGTCCCCCCCCGCCCCGCACCGCCGAACATTCGCTGCAGCCGAGGGCTTGCCGCTCGACGCCTACCCCACCCGCCCAGCCCCCCGCTGCGGCCCGGCGCTGCCCCCGGCCGCTGCGCCCCGCCTCTCATCGCTCCCCCCACCCGGCAACCGGCCGCCGGGCACGGCAAGTCCCAGGGCAGGGAACAGGTGCTGCCGGGACCCCGTGCTGGCTGCCGGCTTCCCGGGGCTGCCCCGGGCACGGACAGGTCGCCCCCCCCGCCCCGGCGAATGTTCACCGAACCGGCTGCCGGCTGCCTTCGAGCACCCCCCGCCCCCCCGCCACTATCGTCCCCCCCGCCCCCCCCTCCGCCTCCGCTGCCGCTTCTCCCCGCACCGCCTCCACTGCCTCCCCCCGCCGCCGGCGAACGAGTCGCCGGATCCGTAGGGTGCCGGGAGCCCGAACGGCGAGCGGCTCCGGCTGCTGCCGGGACCGCGGGGATTCGAGCCGGTCCGGCCGCGGCCGGGACCCCGTGCCGGAAGCCGGCATCCCGGGACGGCCCCGGGACGGCCCCGGTCGCCGGCCGGGTGACGTTCAGCGAAGCGGCTGCCGCCAGTCTTTGGGCCTCCCCCGTGCCGGGGGCCGCGGGGCTTCGAGCCGGTCCGGCCGCGGCCGGGATCCGGGGCCGGACGATGGCTTCCCGGGCCGGTCCCGGTCGCCTCCCGGGTGACGTTCACCGAAGCGGCTGCCGGCTGTCTTCGAGCCCCTCCCCCCCTCCGCCTCCGCGGCCGCTTCTGCCCGCACCCCCTCCACTGCCTCCCCCCGCCGCCCGCGAACGAGTCGCCGGATCTGTAGGGTGCCGGGAGCCCGAACGGCGAGCGGCTCCGGCTGCTGCCGGGACCGCGGGGATTCGAGCCGCTCCGGCCGCGGCCGGGACCCCGTGCCGGAAGCCGGCATCCCCGGACAGCCCCGGGACGGCCCCGGTCGCCGGCCGGGTGACGTTCAGCGAAGCGGCTGCCGGCTGTCTTCGAGCCCCCCCCCCCTCCGCCTCCGCTGCCGCTTCTGCCCGCACCGCCTCCACTGCCTCCCCCCGCCGCCGGCGAACGAGTCGGCGGATCCGTAGGGTGCCGGGAGCCCGAACGGCGAGCGGCTCCGGCTGCTGCCGGGACCCGCGGGGATTCGAGCCGGTCCGGCCGCGGCCGGGACCCCGTGCCGGAAGCCGGCATCCCGGGACGGCCCCGGGACGGCCCCGGTCGCCGGCCGGGTGACGTTCAGCGAAGCGGCTGCCGCCAGTCTTTGGGCCTCCCCCGTGCCGGGGCCGCGGGGCTTCGAGCCGGTCCGGCCGCGGCCGGGATCCCGGGCCGGACGATGGCTTCCCGGGCCGGTCCCGGTCGCCTCCCGGGTGACGTTCACCGAAGCGGCTGACGGCTGTCTTCGAGCCCCCCCCCCCCCTCCGCCTCCGCGGCCGCTTCTGCCCGCACCCCCTCCACTGCCTCCCCCCGCCGCCCGCGAACGAGTCGCCGGATCTGTAGGGTGCCGGGAGCCCGAACGGCGAGCGGCTCCGGCTGCTGCCGGGACCGCGGGGATTCGAGCCGCTCCGGCCGCGGCCGGGACCCCGTGCCGGAAGCCGGCATCCCCGGACAGCCCCGGGACGGCCCCGGTCGCCGGCCGGGTGACGTTCACCGAAGCGGCTGCCGGCTGTCTTCGAGCCCCCCCCCCCCCTCCGCCTCCGCTGCCGCTTCTGCCCGCACCCCCTCCACTGCCTCCCCCCGCCGCCGGCGAACGAGTCGGCGGATCCGTAGGGTGCCGGGAGCCCGAACGGCGAGCGGCTCCGGCTGCTGCTGGGACCGCGGGGCTTCGAGCCGCTCCGGCCGCGGCCGGGACCCCGTGCCGGAAGCCGGCATCCCGGGACGGCCCCGGGACGGCCCCGGTCGCCGGCCGGGTGACGTTCAGCGAAGCGGCTGCCGCCAGTCTTTGGGCCTCCCCCGTGCCGGGGCCGCGGGGCTTCGAGCCGGTCCGGCCGCGGGCCGGGATCCCGGGCCGGACGATGGCTTCCCGGGCCGGTCGCCGGTCGCCTCCCGGGTGACGTTCACCGAAGCGGTTGACGGCTGTCTCCGAGCCCCCCCCCCCCCCTCCGCCTCCGCTGCCGCTTCTGCCCGCACCTCCTTCACTGCCTCCCCCCGCCTCCCGCGAACGAGTTGCCGGATCCGTAGGGTGCCGGGAGCCCGAACGGCGAGCGGCTCCGGCTGCTGCCGGGACCGCGGGGATTCGAGCCGGTCCGGCCGCGGCCGGGACCCCGTGGCGGAAGCCGGCATCCCGGGACGGCCCCGGGACGGCCCCGATCGCCTCCTGGGTGACGTTCACCGAAGCGGCTGCCGGCTGTCTTCGAGCCCCCCCCCCCCTCCGCCTCCGCTGCCGCTTCTCCCCGCACCCCCTCCACTGCCTCCCCCCGCCGCCGGCGAACGAGTCGGCGGATCCACACCGTCCCGAGAGCCCGAGGCGGCGGCACCCAGTGCGGGTCCGGCCGAGGCCGGGACCCCGTGCCTGTCGCAGGCTTCCCGGGACGGCCCCGGAACGGCCGCGGTCGCCGGCCGGGTGACGTTCTCCGAAGCGGCTGCCGGCTGTCTTCGAGCCCCCCCTCCCCCTCCGCCTCCGCTGCCGCTTCTGCCCGCACCTCCTTCACTGCCTCCCCCCCGCCGCCGGCGAACGAGTCGCCGGATCCGTAGGGTGCCGGGAGCCCCGAACGGCGAGCGGCTCCGGCTGCTGCCGGGACCCGCGGGGATTCGAGCCGCTCCGGCCGCGGCCGGGACCCCGTGCCGGAAGCCGGCATCCCGGGACGGCCCCGGGACGGCCCCGATCGCCTCCTGGGTGACGTTCACCGAAGCGGCTGCCGGCTGTCTTCGAGCCCCCCCCCCCCCTCCGCCTCCGCTGCCGCTTCTGCCCGCACCCCCTCCACTGCCTCCCCCCGCCGCCGGCGAACGAGTCGGCGGATCCGTAGGGTGCCGGGAGCCCGAACGGCGAGCGGCTCCGGCTGCTGCTGGGACCGCGGGGCTTCGAGCCGCTCCGGCCGCGGCCGGGACCCCGTGCCGGAAGCCGGCATCCCGGGACGGCCCCGGGACGGCCCCGGTCGCCGGCCGGGTGACGTTCAGCGAAGCGGCTGCCGCCAGTCTTTGGGCCTCCCCCGTGCCGGGGCCGCGGGGCTTCGAGCCGGTCCGGCCGCGGCCGGGATCCCGGGCCGGACGATGGCTTCCCGGGCCGGTCGCCGGTCGCCTCCCGGGTGACGTTCACCGAAGCGGTTGACGGCTGTCTCCGAGCCCCCCCCCCCCCCCTCCGCCTCCGCTGCCGCTTCTGCCCGCACCTCCTTCACTGCCTCCCCCCGCCTCCCGCGAAAGAGTCGCCGGATCCGTAGGGTGCCGGGAGCCCGAACGGCGAGCGGCTCCGGCTGCTGCCGGGACCGCGGGGATTCGAGCCGGTCCGGCCGCGGCCGGGACCCCCGTGGCGGAAGCCGGCATCCCGGGACGGCCCCGGGACGGCCCCGATCGCCTCCTGGGTGACGTTCACCGAAGCGGCTGCCGGCTGTCTTCGAGCCCCCCCCCCCCTCCGCCTCCGCTGCCGCTTCTCCCCGCACCCCCTCCACTGCCTCCCCCCGCCGCCGGCGAACGAGTCGGCGGATCCACACCGTCCCGAGAGCCCGAGGCGGCGGCACCCAGTGCGGGTCCGGCCGAGGCCGGGACCCCCGTGCCTGTCGCAGGCTTCCCGGGACGGCCCCGGAACGGCCGCGGTCGCCGGCCGGGTGACGTTCTCCGAAGCGGCTGCCGGCTGTCTTCGAGCCCCCCCCCCCCCCTCCGCCTCCGCTGCCGCTTCTGCCCGCACCTCCTTCACTGCCTCCCCCCGCCGCCGGCGAACGAGTCGCCGGATCCGTAGGGTGCCGGGAGCCCGAACGGCGAGCGGCTCCGGCTGCTGCCGGGACCGCGGGGATTCGAGCCGCTCCGGCCGCGGCCGGGACCCCGTGCCGGAAGCCGGCATCCCGGGACGGCCCCGGGACGGCCCCGATCGCCTCCTGGGTGACGTTCACCGAAGCGGCTGCCGGCTGTCTTCGAGCCCCCCCCCCCCCTCCGCCTCCGCTGCCGCTTCTCCCCGCACCCCCTCCACTGCCTCCCCCCGCCGCCGGCGAACGAGTCGGCGGATCCATACCGTCCCGAGAGCCCGAGGCGGCGGCACCCAGTGCGGGTCCGGCCGAGGCCGGGACCCCCCGTGCCTGTCGCAGGCTTCCCGGGACGGCCCCGGAACGGCCGCGGTCGCCGGCCGGGTGACGTTCTCCGAAGCGGCTGCCGGCTGTCTTCGAGCCCCCCCCCCCCCCTCCGCCTCCGCTGCCGCTTCTGCCCGCACCTCCTTCACTGCCTCCCCCCGCCGCCGGCGAACGAGTCGCCGGATCCGTAGGGTGCCGGGAGCCCGAACGGCGAGCGGCTCCGGCTGCTGCCGGGACCGCGGGGATTCGAGCCGCTCCGGCCGCGGCCAGGACCCCGTGCCGGATGCCGGCATCCCGGGACGGCCCCGGGACGGCCCCGGTCGCCGGCCGGGTGACGTTCAGCGAAGCGGCTGCCGCCAGTCTTTGGGCCTCCCCCGTGCCGGGGCCGCGGGGCTTCGAGCCGGTCCGGCCGCGGCTGGGACCCCGTGCCTGTCGCAGGCTTCCCGGGACGGCCCCGGAACGGCCGCGGTCGCCGGCCGGGTGACGTTCACCGAGGCGACTGCCGGCTGTCTTCGAGCCCCCCCCCCCCCTGCCGGAGCCGCGGGGATACGAGCCGGTCCGGCCGCGGCCGGGACCCCGTGCCGGAAGCCGGCATCCCGGGACGGCCCCGGGACGGCCCCGATCGCCTCCTGGGTGACGTTCACCGAAGCGGCTGCCGGCTGTCTTCGAGCCCCCCCCCCCTCCGCCTCCGCTGCCGCTTCTCCCCGCACCCCCTCCACTGCCTCCCCCCGCCGCCCGCGAACGAGTCGCCGGATCTGTAGGGGGCCGGGAGCCCGAGGCGGCGAGCGGCTCCGGCTGCTGCCGGGACCGCGAGGCTTCGAGCCGGTCCGGCCGCGGCCGGGATCTCGTGCCGAACGTCGTCTTCCCGGGACGGTCCCGGGAGGGCCCCAGTCTCCTCCCGGGTGACGTTCACCGAAGCGGCTGCCGGCTGTCTTCGAGCCCCCACCCCTGCCGTGGCCGCGGGGATTCGCCCCGGTCCGGCAGCTGACGGTTCCCTGTGTCGGACGCCGGCTTCCCGGGACTGCCCCGGGACAGCCCCGGTCGCCTCCCGGGTGACGTTCACCGAAGCTGCTGCCGCCTGTCTTTGTCCCCCCCCCCCCGTGCTCTCCCTCAGGCGGGAGGTAGACGTGCTCTCCCTCGGCGAGTAGACGTGCTCTCCCTCGGCGAGTAGACGTGCTCTCCCTCGGCGAGTAGACGTGCTCTCCCTCGGCGAGTAGACGTGCTCTCCCTCGGCGAGTAGACGTGCTCTCCCTGGGCGAGTAGACGTGCTCTCCCTGGGCGAGTAGACGTGCTCTCCCTGGGCGAGTAGACGTGCTCTCCCTGGGCGAGTAGACGTGCTCTCCCTGGGCGAGTAGACGTGCTCTCCCTGGGCGAGTAGACGTGCTCTCCCTCGGCGAGTAGACGTGCTCTCCCTGGGCGAGTAGACGTGCTCTCCCTCGGCGAGTAGACGTGCTCTCCCTGGGCGAGTAGACGTGCTCTCCCTGGGCGAGTAGACGTGCTCTCCCTGGGCGAGTAGACGTGCTCTCCCTGGGCGAGTAGACGTGCTCTCCCTGGGCGAGTAGACGTGCTCTCCCTCGGCGAGTAGACGTGCTCTCCCTCGGCGAGTAGACGTGCTCTCCCTGGGCGAGTAGACGTGCTCTCCCTCGGCGAGTAGACGTGCTCTCCGCGGAGATCGCGCTTGTCGCCAAGGGGTCGCTGTTGCGCTCTGCCTCCGCCTACGTCATCGTACAAGCCGGCGTGATTTCTGCGACCTGCCGCTGGGCGGAGGTCGGCTGGTTGTGCGCTCGCGGAGCTGACGGCCCTCCAGTTCCGTATATGAGGGAACAAGCGACGCCGAGCACTCCCAGGGCAGCGCTGCCGAGCGGCTGCTCCAAGCCACCCGCCAGGCGGCTGGGCAGGGGTCCGTCTGGCTTCTCGGTGGCTTTCGCCCGGGTCAGAGAGGGGACCCGCGGGGCCGAACAAAGGCGCGGCGGTTTGGAGCGGCCGCTGGCGCACCCTCAGCGGTGTTGGATGGGTTTCGCTCGTCCGTGAGCCGGAGCCCAGCCCGGGCTCGGCAACGAAAGCGGGGAAAAGAAAAAAAGTTGACGAGTGGCTGGCGCCGGCCACTGCCAAAGTGTGGAACCCCCGAAGCGAAGTTTGCCCGGTGGGGCACGGGGGCAGAGAAAGCCGGGGAGACGTGGTGCCGGCGTCGGTCCCACCAAGAATGGAAAGCAAGCCCGTCCAGGTACGGCGAGAGAGAGCCCGGTAAGGGGCAGAGAGAGTTCCCAGCACTGGACCCTCTTCACGGGGGTTCCCCCCCATGGCCAAAGCCGCAGCCCGCGGGGGCACGGCATCTAAGGGAAAAGCCAGCGGCGGTGACTGGCCACTCGTATGCTATGGAGCCCGGCATGGGGGGAGGAGGGCAAGCCGGTGCCCCAGCACGGCTTCCTCCTGGCTCCAGAGGGGCGCCCCGTGATGGAGATGTAACTCGGTGCAGCTTGAGGGAAAATGCAAGCCCACATTTCGGGGAGGCAGAGGTGCCCTGTGAGCCGGTGCGGCCCGGTGCAGCTTGCCCCCCCCCCCCCATCTCTGGAGGGCGCCCCGTTTGCTCCTCCGGCGTGTTGCCCGCACGCCGAGCCCCGTGCCTGCTGGCTGCTCCCGAGGGCGGTGGCGGGTGCGCGTGGCTGTGTCTGTCCCAGAAGAGCGAGGCCGTGGGGCCTCCGCTGGCTTCCTTTCCTTCTGTCCTTGTTGATCGATGAGGCCTTTCGGGTCGCGTCGGAAAGGGCCCCCGGCCGGCAGGGCAAGGGCGGTCTTCCTTTCCACTTCGCTTCCCGTCGCGTGTGAGGTGTCGTCCTCGTTCCCCCAGCCCCGAGCGGCTCGAGCGGGGGGGAGCCGTGGCGTTAGCGGCCCGGCGCGTGCCTTGCCGCATCCTCCCCTTTCCACCTCCCCCCCGGCGCTGGGGCAGGGTTCGGGGACCGGTCGACCGCAACCGGCTTTGTGACTGCTGCGTGGCCCCGTGAGTTTTCAGGTGTCCTAAAACGCGTGAGGCGCCGGTGTCGTCCTCGGTTCCGGGTACCCGCGGGTGCCGGCCGCGAGCAGCTGCGTGTGGCGGGGGTTGGCCGAGCCGAGAGCGAGGCGGCGGCGTCGCGAAAGTTAAAAGGGGCTAAAAGCGGCGCCGCGCGTGAGGCCTCACCTGCCCGGGTGGGGTCCCCGAGGGTTCCTCCCTAAATGAAACCTCTAGCCTGAGAAGGGCGGCTTTGTGGCCCGTACCCCCGCCCGCTGCCGAGCGAGCCGCCCCGGCTCTAAGGTCCTGGCGTGCCGGGGGCGCGCCCCGCTTCCGCGGGTCGCTGTCTCCTCTAGCAC
>NW_027142589.1:30000-37500 GCF_026170545.1 Melanerpes formicivorus | reverse complement strand
CGCCGCCGCCGCCGCCGCCGCCGCCGGACCCCGCCTCGGTCTGGTGGCGCGCGCTCGGAGATCCCCGGCTACCCGTCCGTCCGTCCCTCCCTCCCGCCCCGCCCCGGGGGAGGGCCCGGGGCAGCGCGGGCAGGCGGGGAGCAAAAAAAGGCGCGGGCGCCAAAAAACGTCGGGGTCCCGGGGTGGCGGAGGGGGGCGGCGGCGGGGGCGGCGGCGGGTACACGGCGCCGGGTCCAGGGCGCCGGGTCCAGCCCGTCCCGGGGCGGGGACAGGTGGTGTCGTCCGTCCCCGCCCCCGTAACCTGCTCTGAAGCATCCGCTTCCCGCCGCGGTTCGCCCTCCACCCCCCCGCCGCACACGCAGCTGCCGCTTCCCGCCGCCTCTGCCCCCCGCCCCGGGATCAACCACCCGCCGGGTCCAGCCGGTCCCGGTCCCGGGAACCTGCTCCCGGGGCCAGCCGGAGCCACGCCCCCTCCTCTGACGCTTCCAGCTGCCGCCTCCCCTCCCACCCCCCAAACTCACACTGGCCCTCGCCGGCCCGCCCACCCGCCTACCTGCTTGCCCGCCGCCGCTGGGTGGCGTGCCGGACACTCTCGCACACAGGTACACAGACAGGGACACAGGGACACAGGCACTCGGGCACACAGGGACACAGGGACACAGGGACACAAGGACACAGGGACACAGGCACTCAGGCACTCAGGCACTCAGGGACACAGGGACACAGGGACACAGGCACTCAGGCACTCAGGGACACAGGGACACAGGGACACAGGGACACAGGCACTCAGGCACACAGGGACACAGGTGGCGGGCCGGAGGCCTCTCTCCACTGTGTGGCAGGGGTCCAAGAGCCACCCCAGCCCAACCCAGAGGGTCTTTTGCACCTCTCTAGAGGCCACCCAGAGACCCCAGGCCGCAGCAGAAGCCTCCCCCGCATGCTCTGCAGGCTTCCGACCCACCCCAGGCCGCACCAGAAGCCTCCCCCGCAAGCTCTGCAGGCTTCCGACCCACCCCAGGCCGCAGCAGAAGCCTCTCCCGCACGCTCTGCAGGCTTCTCAGCCACCCCAGGCCGCAGCAGAAGCCTCCCCCGCACGCTCTGCAGGCTTCTCAGCCACCCCAGGCCGCACCAGAAGCCTTGCAGGCTTCTCAGCCACCCCAGGCCGCAGCAGAAGCCTCCCCCGCACGCTCTGCAGGCTTCTCAGCCACCCCAGGCCGCACCAGAAGCCTCTCCCGCACGCTCTGCAGGCTTCTCAGCCACCCCAGGCCGCACCAGAAGCCTCCCCCGCACGCTCTGCAGGCTTCTCAGCCACCCCAGGCCGCACCAGAAGCCTCCCCCGCACGCTCTGCAGGCTTCTCAGCCACCCCAGGCCGCAGCAGAAGCCTCCCCCGCACGCTCTGCAGGCTTCCCAGCCACCCCAGGCCGCACCAGAAGCCTCCCCCGCACGCTCTGCAGGCTTCTCAGCCACCCCAGGCCGCACCAGAAGCCTCTCCCGCACGCTCTGCAGGCTTCTCAGCCACCCCAGGCCGCACCAGAAGCCTCTCCCGCACGCTCTTCAGGCTTCTCAGCCACCCCAGGCCGCAGCAGAAGCCTCCCCCGCACGCTCTGCAGGCTTCTCAGCCACCCCAGGCCGCACCAGAAGCCTCCCCCGCACGCTCTGCAGGCTTCCCACCCCACCCCAGGCCGCAGCAGAAGCCTCTCCCGCACGCCCTGCAGGCTTCTCAGCCACCCCAGGCCGCAGCAGAAGCCTCTCCCGCACGCTCTGCAGGCTTCTCAGCCACCCCAGGCCGCAGCAGAAGCCTCTCCCGCACGCTCTGCAGGCTTCTCAGCCACCCCAGGCCGCAGCAGAAGCCTCTCCCGCACGCTCTGCAGGCTTCTCAGCCACCCCAGGCCGCAGCAGAAGCCTCTCCCGCACGCTCTGCAGGCTTCTCAGCCACCCCAGGCCGCAGCAGAAGCCTCTCCCCGCACGCTCTGCAGGCTTCTCAGCCACCCCAGGCCGCAGCAGAAGCCTCTCCCGCACGCTCTGCAGGCTTCTCAGCCACCCCAGGCCCCAACAGAAGCCTCTCCCGCACGCTCTGCAGGCTTCCGACCCACCCCAGGCCGCAGCAGAAGCCTCCCCCGCACGCTCTGCAGGCTTCTCAGCCACCCCAGGCCGCACCAGAAGCCTCCCCCGCACGCTCTGCAGGCTTCTCAGCCACCCCAGGCCGCAGCAGAAGCCTCCCCCGCACGCTCTGCAGGCTTCTCAGCCACCCCAGGCCGCAGCAGAAGCCTCCCCCGCACGCTCTGCAGGCTTCTCAGCCACCCCAGGCCCCAACAGAAGCCTCTCCCGCACGCTCTGCAGGCTTCCGACCCACCCCAGGCCGCACCAGAAGCCTCCCCCGCACGCTCTGTAGGCTTCTGACCCACCCCAGGCCCCAACAGAAGCCTCCCCCGCACGCTCTGCAGGCTTCTCAGCCACCCCAGGCCGCAGCAGAAGCCTCTCCCCGCACGCTCTGCAGGCTTCTCAGCCACCCCAGGCCGCACCAGAAGCCTCTCCCGCACGCTCTGCAGGCTTCTCAGCCACCCCAGGCCGCACCAGAAGCCTCTCCCGCACGCTCTGCAGGCTTCCTACCCACCCCAGGCCGCACCAGAAGCCTCCCCCGCACGCTCTGCAGGCTTCTCCGCCACCACAGGCCGCACCAGAGGATCTTTTGCACCTCTCTGGACGCCACCCAGAGACTCCAGGCCGCACCAGAGGCCCCCCCCCCCAACCATTTACAGGCTGCAGTGCCAGCCTAGGCCCCGCTGGCAGCCTCCCTTGTCTGCTTTGGAAGGCCTCCCATCCACTCCAGACCTGCCTGGAGGCCTCCCTCGACTGCTCCCGGGGCCCTCGAAGCCACCCTAGGCCTTTCTGGAGGACCTGCTCGACCGCTCGGGCGGCTTCTGACGCACCCTCGGCCATCCGGCGCCCAGCAGCTCCCAGGGCCAGGCACCGGCCTCCCCCTCCGGCCGCCCCTGGGGCCGGGGGTGGCTCGGACTCGGCGCCCCCAACGTGTCGTCCCGTCCCCCCCCGCCCCGCACCGCCGAACATTCGCTGCAGCCGAGGGCTTGCCGCTCGACGCCTACCCCACCCGCCCAGCCCCCCGCTGCGGCCCGGCGCTGCCCCGGCCGCTGCGCCCCGCCTCTCATCGCTCCCCCCACCCGGCAACCGGCCGCCGGGCACGGCAAGTCCCAGGGCAGGGAACAGGTGCTGCCGGGACCCCGTGCTGGCTGCCGGCTTCCCGGGGCTGCCCCGGGCACGGACAGGTCGCCCCCCCCGCCCCGGCGAATGTTCACCGAACCGGCTGCCGGCTGCCTTCGAGCACCCCCCGCCCCCCGCCACTATCGTCCCCCCCCGCCCCCCCCTCCGCCTCCGCTGCCGCTTCTCCCCGCACCGCCTCCACTGCCTCCCCCCGCCGCCGGCGAACGAGTCGCCGGATCCGTAGGGTGCCGGGAGCCCGAACGGCGAGCGGCTCCGGCTGCTGCCGGGACCGCGGGGATTCGAGCCGGTCCGGCCGCGGCCGGGACCCCCGTGCCGGAAGCCGGCATCCCGGGACGGCCCCGGGACGGCCCCGGTCGCCGGCCGGGTGACGTTCAGCGAAGCGGCTGCCGCCAGTCTTTGGGCCTCCCCCGTGCCGGGGCCGCGGGGCTTCGAGCCGGTCCGGCCGCGGCCGGGATCCCGGGCCGGACGATGGCTTCCCGGGCCGGTCCCGGTCGCCTCCCGGGTGACGTTCACCGAAGCGGCTGACGGCTGTCTTCGAGCCCCCCCCCCCCTCCGCCTCCGCGGCCGCTTCTGCCCGCACCCCCTCCACTGCCTCCCCCCCGCCGCCCGCGAACGAGTCGCCGGATCTGTAGGGTGCCGGGAGCCCGAACGGCGAGCGGCTCCGGCTGCTGCCGGGACCCGCGGGGATTCGAGCCGCTCCGGCCGCGGCCGGGACCCCGTGCCGGAAGCCGGCATCCCCGGACAGCCCCGGGACGGCCCCCGGTCGCCGGCCGGGTGACGTTCACCGAAGCGGCTGCCGGCTGTCTTCGAGCCCCCCCCCCCCCTCCGCCTCCGCTGCCGCTTCTGCCCGCACCCCCTCCACTGCCTCCCCCCGCCGCCGGCGAACGAGTCGGCGGATCCGTAGGGTGCCGGGAGCCCGAACGGCGAGCGGCTCCGGCTGCTGCCGGGACCGCGGGGCTTCGAGCCGCTCCGGCCGCGGCCGGGACCCCCGTGCCGGAAGCCGGCATCCCGGGACGGCCCCGGGACGGCCCCGGTCGCCGGCCGGGTGACGTTCAGCGAAGCGGCTGCCGCCAGTCTTTGGGCCTCCCCCGTGCCGGGGCCGCGGGGCTTCGAGCCGGTCCGGCCGCGGCCGGGATCCCGGGCCGGACGATGGCTTCCCGGGCCGGTCGCCGGTCGCCTCCCGGGTGACGTTCACCGAAGCGGTTGACGGCTGTCTCCGAGCCCCCCCCCCCCCCCTCCGCCTCCGCTGCCGCTTCTGCCCGCACCTCCTTCACTGCCTCCCCCCGCCTCCCGCGAACGAGTCGCCGGATCCGTAGGGTGCCGGGAGCCCGAACGGCGAGCGGCTCCGGCTGCTGCCGGGACCGCGGGGATTCGAGCCGGTCCGGCCGCGGCCGGGACCCCGTGGCGGAAGCCGGCATCCCGGGACGGCCCCGGGACGGCCCCCGATCGCCTCCTGGGTGACGTTCACCGAAGCGGCTGCCGGCTGTCTTCGAGCCCCCCCCCCCCTCCGCCTCCGCTGCCGCTTCTCCCCGCACCCCCTCCACTGCCTCCCCCCGCCGCCGGCGAACGAGTCGGCGGATCCACACCGTCCCGAGAGCCCGAGGCGGCGGCACCCAGTGCGGGTCCGGCCGAGGCCGGGACCCCGTGCCTGTCGCAGGCTTCCCGGGACGGCCCCGGAACGGCCGCGGTCGCCGGCCGGGTGACGTTCTCCGAAGCGGCTGCCGGCTGTCTTCGAGCCCCCCCCCCCCCCTCCGCCTCCGCTGCCGCTTCTGCCCGCACCTCCTTCACTGCCTCCCCCCGCCGCCGGCGAACGAGTCGCCGGATCCGTAGGGTGCCGGGAGCCCGAACGGCGAGCGGCTCCGGCTGCTGCCGGGACCGCGGGGATTCGAGCCGCTCCGGCCGCGGCCGGGACCCCCGTGCCGGAAGCCGGCATCCCGGGACGGCCCCGGGACGGCCCCGATCGCCTCCTGGGTGACGTTCACCGAAGCGGCTGCCGGCTGTCTTCGAGCCCCCCCCCCCCCTCCGCGTCCGCTGCCGCTTCTCCCCGCACCCCCTCCACTGCCTCCCCCCGCCGCCGGCGAACGAGTCGGCGGATCCATACCGTCCCGAGAGCCCGAGGCGGCGGCACCCAGTGCGGGTCCGGCCGAGGCCGGGACCCCGTGCCTGTCGCAGGCTTCCCGGGACGGCCCCGGAACGGCCGCGGTCGCCGGCCGGGTGACGTTCACCGAGGCGACTGCCGGCTGTCTTCGAGCCCCCCCCCCCCCCTGCCGGAGCCGCGGGGATACGAGCCGGTCCGGCCGCGGCCGGGACCCCGTGCCGGAAGCCGGCATCCCGGGACGGCCCCGGGACGGCCCCGATCGCCTCCTGGGTGACGTTCACCGAAGCGGCTGCCGGCTGTCTTCGAGCCCCCCCCCCCTCCGCCTCCGCTGCCGCTTCTCCCCGCACCCCCTCCACTGCCTCCCCCCGCCGCCCCGCGAACGAGTCGCCGGATCTGTAGGGGGCCGGGAGCCCGAGGCGGCGAGCCGGCTCCGGCTGCTGCCGGGACCGCGAGGCTTCGAGCCGGTCCGGCCGCGGCCGGGATCTCGTGCCGAACGTCGTCTTCCCGGGACGGTCCCGGGAGGGCCCCAGTCTCCTCCCGGGTGACGTTCACCGAAGCGGCTGCCGGCTGTCTTCGAGCCCCCACCCCTGCCGTGGCCGCGGGGATTCGCCCCGGTCCGGCAGCTGACGGTTCCCTGTGTCGGACGCCGGCTTCCCGGGACTGCCCCGGGACAGCCCCGGTCGCCTCCCGGGTGACGTTCACCGAAGCTGCTGCCGCCTGTCTTTGTCCCCCCCCCCCCGTGCTCTCCCTCAGGCGGGAGGTAGACGTGCTCTCCCTCGGCGAGTAGACGTGCTCTCCCTCGGCGAGTAGACGTGCTCTCCCTCGGCGAGTAGACGTGCTCTCCCTCGGCGAGTAGACGTGCTCTCCCTCGGCGAGTAGACGTGCTCTCCCTGGGCGAGTAGACGTGCTCTCCCTGGGCGAGTAGACGTGCTCTCCCTGGGCGAGTAGACGTGCTCTCCCTGGGCGAGTAGACGTGCTCTCCCTCGGCGAGTAGACGTGCTCTCCCTCGGCGAGTAGACGTGCTCTCCCTCGGCGAGTAGACGTGCTCTCCCTGGGCGAGTAGACGTGCTCTCCCTCGGCGAGTAGACGTGCTCTCCCTGGGCGAGTAGACGTGCTCTCCCTGGGCGAGTAGACGTGCTCTCCCTGGGCGAGTAGACGTGCTCTCCCTGGGCGAGTAGACGTGCTCTCCCTCGGCGAGTAGACGTGCTCTCCCTCGGCGAGTAGACGTGCTCTCCCTGGGCGAGTAGACGTGCTCTCCCTCGGCGAGTAGACGTGCTCCGCTGGGCGGAGGTCGGCTGGTTGTGCGCTCGCGGAGCTGACGGCCCTCCAGTTCCGTATATGAGGGAACAAGCGACGCCGAGCACTCCCAGGGCAGCGCTGCCGAGCGGCTGCTCCAAGCCACCCGCCAGGCGGCTGGGCAGGGGTCCGTCTGGCTTCTCGGTGGCTTTCGCCCGGGTCAGAGAGGGGACCCGCGGGGCCGAACAAAGGCGCGGCGGTTTGGAGCGGCCGCTGGCGCACCCTCAGCGGTGTTGGATGGGTTTCGCTCGTCCGTGAGCCGGAGCCCAGCCCGGGCTCGGCAACGAAAGCGGGGAAAAGAAAAAAAGTTGACGAGTGGCTGGCGCCGGCCACTGCCAAAGTGTGGAACCCCCGAAGCGAAGTTTGCCCGGTGGGGCACGGGGGCAGAGAAAGCCGGGGAGACGTGGTGCCGGCGTCGGTCCCACCAAGAATGGAAAGCAAGCCCGTCCAGGTACGGCGAGAGAGAGCCCGGTAAGGGGCAGAGAGAGTTCCCAGCACTGGACCCTCTTCACGGGGGTTCCCCCCCATGGCCAAAGCCGCAGCCCGCGGGGGCACGGCATCTAAGGGAAAAGCCAGCGGCGGTGACTGGCCACTCGTATGCTATGGAGCCCGGCATGGGGGGAGGAGGGCAAGCCGGTGCCCCAGCACGGCTTCCTCCTGGCTCCAGAGGGGCGCCCCGTGATGGAGATGTAACTCGGTGCAGCTTGAGGGAAAATGCAAGCCCACATTTCGGGGAGGCAGAGGTGCCCTGTGAGCCGGTGCGGCCCGGTGCAGCTTGCCCCCCCCCCCCCATCTCTGGAGGGCGCCCCGTTTGCTCCTCCGGCGTGTTGCCCGCACGCCGAGCCCCGTGCCTGCTGGCTGCTCC
>NW_027142589.1:10000-17500 GCF_026170545.1 Melanerpes formicivorus | reverse complement strand
TCCCCCTTCCCGCCGTTGCCTCTTGCCGCTACCCCCGCCCCCCCCCCGCTGCCGGTTTGCGCGGAGCCCCCCCTTCCCGCCGTTGCCTCTTGCCGCTACCCCCGCCCCCCCCCCGCTGCCGGTTTGCGCGGAGCCCCCCCTTCCCGCCGTTGCCTCTTGCCGCTACCCCCGCCCCCCCCCCGCTGCCGGTTTGCGCGGAGCCCCCCCTTCCCGCCGTTGCCTCTTGCCGCTACCCCCGCCCCCCCCCCGCTGCCGGTTTGCGCGGAGGCCCCCCTTCCCGCCGTTGCCTCTTGCCGTTACCCCCGCCCCCCCCCCGCTGCCGGTTTGCGCGGAGCGCCCCCGCCTGCCGTTGCCTCTCGCCGCGGCCACCACCGCCCCCTCCACACCCCCGGGCCCCCGTTACCGGTTTGCGCGGAGCCCCCCCTCCCGACGTTGCCTCTTGCCGCTGCTGCCACCCCCAGCTCCCCACACCCCCCGGCTCCCGTTAGCGGTTTGCGCGGAGCCCCCCCTTCCCGCCGTTGCCTCTTGCCGCTACCCCCGCCCCCCCCCCCCGCTGCCGGTTTGCGCGGAGCCCCCCCGCCTGCCGTTGCCTCTTGCCGCGGCCGCCACCGCCCCCCCCCACACCCCCCGGCCCCCGTTACCGGTTTGCGCGGAGCCCCCCCTCCCGACGTTGCCTCTTGCCGCTGCTGCCACCCCCAGCTCCCCACACCCCCCGGCTCCCGTTAGCGGTTTGCGCGGAGCCCCCCCTTCCCCCCTTCGCGGGCTGCCGCTTCCCTCCCGGGCTGCCCGGCTGCTCTCTAACCCCTGCGACCGAGGCGGCGCTGTTAGGGCGGCCGTGCCGGTGCCCCTTGCCGCAGCTAGCCTCTCGCCGCTGCCCCTCCCGTCCGTCGTCCCCCGTCCCCAAAAACTTGCTGCTCTCCACGCTGGAGCCTGCACGGGGGAGGTTGCGCTCCGCTCCTCCGGCCCTAAAGCCGCCCTCGCCCGCCCCCCGGCTTGCCGCTTGGCTCGGCTGCCCGCCCGCCCGCTAATCCCCCCAACGCCCCCACCCCAAAAACACCCCAGCCCTACCGCATGCCGCTCCCCCTCTCCCCGCTCTCGCTGACCGCTGCCACCCCCCCCCCACCCCTCCCCCCCGAAACAAACCCCCCAGCCCTACCGCATGCCGCTCCCCCTCTCTCCCTAGCCTGCTCCCGTCGCTTGCTGCTGCTGCTGCCCGCCGCCGCCGCCGCCGCCGCCGCCGCCGCCGCCGCCGGGACCCGCCTCGGTCTGGTGGCGCGCGCTCGGAGATCCCCGGCTACCCGTCCGTCCGTCCCTCCCTCCCGCCCCGCCCCGGGGGAGGGCTCGGGGCAGCGCGGGCAGGCGGGGAGCAAAAAAAGGCGCGGGCGCCAAAAAACGTCGGGGTCCCGGGGTGGCGGAGGGGGGCGGCGGCGGGGGCGGCGGCGGGTACACGGCGCCGGGTCCAGCCCGTCCCGGGGCGGGGACAGGTGGTGTCGTCCGTCCCCGCCCCCGTAACCTGCTCTGAAGCATCCGCTTCCCGCCGCGGTTCGCCCTCCACCCCCCCGCCGCACACGCAGCTGCCGCTTCCCGCCGCCTCTGCCCCCCGCCCCGGGATCAACCACCCGCCGGGTCCAGCCGGTCCCGGTCCCGGGAACCTGCTCCCGGGGCCAGCCGGAGCCACGCCCCCTCCTCTGACGCTTCCAGCTGCCGCCTCCCCTCCCACCCCCCAAACTCACACTGGCCCTCGCCGGCCCGCCCACCCGCCTACCTGCTTGCCCGCCGCCGCTGGGTGGCGTGCCGGACACTCTCGCACACAGGTACACAGACAGGGACACAGGGACACAGGCACTCAGGCACACAGGGACACAGGGACACAGGGACACAAGGACACAGGGACACAGGCACTCAGGCACTCAGGCACTCAGGGACACAGGGACACAGGGACACAGGCACTCAGGCACTCAGGGACACAGGGACACAGGGACACAGGCACTCAGGCACACAGGGACACAGGTGGCGGGCCGGAGGCCTCTCTCCACTGTGTGGCAGGGGTCCAAGAGCCACCCCAGCCCAACCCAGAGGGTCTTTTGCACCTCTCTAGAGGCCACCCAGAGACCCCAGGCCGCAGCAGAAGCCTCCCCCGCATGCTCTGCAGGCTTCCGACCCACCCCAGGCCGCACCAGAAGCCTCCCCCGCAAGCTCTGCAGGCTTCCGACCCACCCCAGGCCGCAGCAGAAGCCTCTCCCGCACGCTCTGCAGGCTTCTCAGCCACCCCAGGCCGCAGCAGAAGCCTCTCCCGCACGCTCTGCAGGCTTCTCAGCCACCCCAGGCCGCACCAGAAGCCTCTCCCGCACGCTCTGCAGGCTTCTCAGCCACCCCAGGCCGCACCAGAAGCCTCCCCCCGCACGCTCTGCAGGCTTCTCAGCCACCCCAGGCCGCACCAGAAGCCTCTCCCGCACGCTCTTCAGGCTTCTCAGCCACCCCAGGCCGCACCAGAAGCCTCCCCCGCACGCTCTGCAGGCTTCTCAGCCACCCCAGGCCGCAGCAGAAGCCTCTCCCGCACGCTCTGCAGGCTTCTCAGCCACCCCAGGCCGCACCAGAAGCCTCCCGCGCACGCTCTGCAGGCTTCTCAGCCACCCCAGGCCGCACCAGAAGCCTCCCCCGCACGCTCTGCAGGCTTCCGACCCACCCCAGGCCGCAGCAGAAGCCTCTCCCGCACGCCCTGCAGGCTTCTCAGCCACCCCAGGCCGCAGCAGAAGCCTCTCCCGCACGCTCTGCAGGCTTCTCAGCCACCCCAGGCCGCAGCAGAAGCCTCTCCCGCACGCTCTGCAGGCTTCTCAGCCACCCCAGGCCGCAGCAGAAGCCTCTCCCGCACGCTCTGCAGGCTTCTCAGCCACCCCAGGCCGCAGCAGAAGCCTCTCCCGCACGCTCTGCAGGCTTCTCAGCCACCCCAGGCCGCAGCAGAAGCCTCTCCCGCACGCTCTGCAGGCTTCTCAGCCACCCCAGGCCGCAGCAGAAGCCTCTCCCGCACGCTCTGCAGGCTTCTCAGCCACCCCAGGCCCCAACAGAAGCCTCTCCCGCACGCTCTGCAGGCTTCCGACCCACCCCAGGCCGCACCAGAAGCCTCTCCCGCACGCTCTGCAGGCTTCCGACCCACCCCAGGCCGCAGCAGAAGCCTCTCCCGCACGCTCTGCAGGCTTCCGACCCACCCCAGGCCGCACCAGAAGCCTCCCCCGCACGCTCTGCAGGCTTCTCCGCCACCACAGGCCGCACCAGAGGATCTTTTGCACCTCTCTGGACGCCACCCAGAGACTCCAGGCCGCACCAGAGGCCCCCCCCCCCAACCATTTACAGGCTGCAGTGCCAGCCTAGGCCCCGCTGGCAGCCTCCCTTGTCTGCTTTGGAAGGCCTCCCATCCACTCCAGACCTGCCTGGAGGCCTCCCTCGACTGCTCCCGGGGCCCTCGAAGCCACCCTAGGCCTTTCTGGAGGACCTGCTCGACCGCTCGGGCGGCTTCTGACGCACCCTCGGCCATCCGGCGCCCAGCAGCTCCCAGGGCCAGGCACCGGCCTCCCCCTCCGGCCGCCCCTGGGGCCGGGGGTGGCTCGGACTCGGCGCCCCCAACGTGTCGTCCCGTCCCCCCCCCGCCCCGCACCGCCGAACATTCGCTGCAGCCGAGGGCTTGCCGCTCGACGCCTACCCCACCCGCCCAGCCCCCCGCTGCGGCCCGGCGCTGCCCCGGCCGCTGCGCCCCGCCTCTCATCGCTCCCCCCACCCGGCAACCGGCCGCCGGGCACGGCAAGTCCCAGGGCAGGGAACAGGTGCTGCCGGGACCCCGTGCTGGCTGCCGGCTTCCCGGGGCTGCCCCGGGCACGGACAGGTCGCCCCCCCCGCCCCGGCGAATGTTCACCGAACCGGCTGCCGGCTGCCTTCGAGCACCCCCCGCCCCCCGCCACTATCGTCCCCCCCGCCCCCCCTCCGCCTCCGCTGCCGCTTCTCCCCGCACCGCCTCCACTGCCTCCCCCCGCCGCCGGCGAACGAGTCGCCGGATCCGTAGGGTGCCGGGAGCCCGAACGGCGAGCGGCTCCGGCTGCTGCCGGGGCCGCGGGGCTTCGAGCCGCTCCGGCCGCGGCCGGGACCCCGTGCCGGAAGCCGGCATCCCGGGACGGCCCCGGGACGGCCCCGGTCGCCGGCCGGGTGACGTTCAGCGAAGCGGCTGCCGCCAGTCTTTGGGCCTCCCCCGTGCCGGGGCCGCGGGGCTTCGAGCCGGTCCGGCCGCGGCCGGGATCCGGGGCCGGACGATGGCTTCCCGGGCCGGTCCCGGTCGCCTCCCGGGTGACGTTCACCGAAGCGGCTGACGGCTGTCTTCGAGCCCCCCCCCCCCCTCCGCCTCCGCGGCCGCTTCTGCCCGCACCCCCTCCACTGCCTCCCCCCGCCGCCCGCGAACGAGTCGCCGGATCCGTAGGGTGCCGGGAGCCCGAACGGCGAGCGGCTCCGGCTGCTGCCGGGACCGCGGGGATTCGAGCCGCTCCGGCCGCGGCCGGGACCCCGTGCCGGAAGCCGGCATCCCCGGACAGCCCCGGGACGGCCCCGGTCGCCTCCCGGGTGACGTTCACCGAAGCGGCTGCCGGCTGTCTTCGAGCCCCCCCCCCCCTCCGCCTCCGCTGCCGCTTCTGCCCGCACCCCCTCCACTGCCTCCCCCCGCCGCCGGCGAACGAGTCGCCGGATCCGTAGGGTGCCGGGAGCCCGAACGGCGAGCGGCTCCGGCTGCTGCCGGGACCGCGGGGCTTCGAGCCGCTCCGGCCGCGGCCGGGACCCCGTGCCGGAAGCCGGCATCCCGGGACGGCCCCGGGACGGCCCCGGTCGCCGGCCGGGTGACGTTCAGCGAAGCGGCTGCCGCCAGTCTTTGGGCCTCCCCCGTGCCGGGGCCGCGGGGATTCGAGCCGGTCCGGCCGCGGCCGGGATCCCGGGCCGGACGATGGCTTCCCGGGCCGGTCCCGGTCGCCTCCCGGGTGACGTTCACCGAAGCGGCTGACGGCTGTCTTCGAGCCCCCCCCCCCCCTCCGCCTCCGCGGCCGCTTCTGCCCGCACCCCCTCCACTGCCTCCCCCCGCCGCCCGCGAACGAGTCGCCGGATCCGTAGGGTGCCGGGAGCCCGAACGGCGAGCGGCTCCGGCTGCTGCCGGGACCGCGGGGATTCGAGCCGCTCCGGCCGCGGCCGGGACCCCGTGCCGGAAGCCGGCATCCCCGGACAGCCCCGGGACGGCCCCGGTCGCCGGCCGGGTGACGTTCACCGAAGCGGCTGCCGGCTGTCTTCGAGCCCCCCCCCCCCTCCGCCTCCGCTGCCGCTTCTGCCCGCACCCCCTCCACTGCCTCCCCCCGCCGCCGGCGAACGAGTCGCCGGATCCGTAGGGTGCCGGGAGCCCGAACGGCGAGCGGCTCCGGCTGCTGCCGGGACCGCGGGGCTTCGAGCCGCTCCGGCCGCGGCCGGGACCCCGTGCCGGAAGCCGGCATCCCGGGACGGCCCCGGGACGGCCCCGGTCGCCGGCCGGGTGACGTTCAGCGAAGCGGCTGCCGCCAGTCTTTGGGCCTCCCCCGTGCCGGGGCCGCGGGGATTCGAGCCGGTCCGGCCGCGGCCGGGATCCCGGGCCGGACGATGGCTTCCCGGGCCGGTCCCGGTCGCCTCCCGGGTGACGTTCACCGAAGCGGCTGCCGGCTGTCTTCGAGCCCCCCCCCCCCCTCCGCCTCCGCTGCCGCTTCTCCCCGCACCCCCTCCACTGCCTCCCCCCGCCGCCGGCGAACGAGTCGCCGGATCTGTAGGGTGCCGGGAGCCCGAACGGCGGGAGGGAGACGTGCTCTCCCTCGGCGAGTAGACGTGCTCTCCCTCGGCGAGTAGACGTGCTCTCCCTCGGCGAGTAGACGTGCTCTCCCTCGGCGAGTAGACGTGCTCTCCCTCGGCGAGTAGACGTGCTCTCCCTGGGCGAGTAGACGTGCTCTCCCTCGGCGAGTAGACGTGCTCTCCCTCGGCGAGTAGACGTGCTCTCCCTCGGCGAGTAGACGTGCTCTCCCTGGGCGAGTAGACGTGCTCTCCCTGGGCGAGTAGACGTGCTCTCCCTCGGCGAGTAGACGTGCTCTCCCTCGGCGAGTAGACGTGCTCTCCCTGGGCGAGTAGACGTGCTCTCCCTGGGCGAGTAGACGTGCTCTCCCTGGGCGAGTAGACGTGCTCTCCCTGGGCGAGTAGACGTGCTCTCCCTGGGCGAGTAGACGTGCTCTCCCTGGGCGAGTAGACGTGCTCTCCCTGGGCGAGTAGACGTGCTCTCCCTGGGCGAGTAGACGTGCTCTCCCTCGGCGAGTAGACGTGCTCTCCCTCGGCGAGTAGACGTGCTCTCCCTCGGCTAGTAGACGTGCTCTCCCTCGGCGAGTAGACGTGCTCTCCCTCGGCGAGTAGACGTGCTCTCCGCGGAGATCGCGCTTGTCGCCAAGGGGTCGCTGTTGCGCTCTGCCTCCGCCTACGTCATCGTACAAGCCGGCGTGATTTCTGCGACCTGCCGCTGGGCGGAGGTCGGCTGGTTGTGCGCTCGCGGAGCTGACGGCCCTCCAGTTCCGTATATGAGGGAACGAGTGACGCCGAGCACTCCCAGGGCAGCGCTGCCGAGCGGCTGCTCCAAGCCACCCGCCAGGCGGCTGGGCAGGGGTCCGTCTGGCTTCTCGGTGGCTTTCGCCCGGGTCAGAGAGGGGACCCGCGGGGCCGAACAAAGGCGCGGCGGTTTGGAGCGGCCGCTGGCGCACCCTCAGCGGTGTTGGATGGGTTTTGCTCGTCCGTGAGCCGGAGCCCAGCCCGGGCTCGGCAACGAAAGCGGGGAAAAGAAAAAAAGTTGACGAGTGGCTGGCGCCGGCCACTGCCGAAGTGTGGAACCCCCGAAGCGAAGTTTGCCCGGTGGGGCACGGGGGCAGAGAAAGCCGGGGAGACGTGGTGCCGGCGTCGGTCCCACCAAGAATGGAAAGCAAGCCCGTCCAGGCACGGCGAGAGAGAGCCCGGTAAGGGGCAGAGAGAGTTCCCAGCACTGGACCCTCTTCACGGGGGTTCCCCCCCATGGCCAAAGCCGCAGCCCGCGGGGGCACGGCATCTAAGGGAAAAGCCAGCGGCGGTGACTGGCCACTCGTATGCTATGGAGCCCGGCATGGGGGGAGGAGGGCAAGCCGGTGCCCCAGCACGGCTTCCTCCTGGCTCCAGAGGGGCGCCCCGTGATGGAGATGTAACTCGGTGCAGCTTGAGGGAAATTGCAAGCCCACGTTTCGGGGAGGCAGAGGTGCCCTGTGAGCCGGTGCGGCCCGGTGCAGCTTGCCCCCCCCCATCTCTGGAGGGCGCCCCGTTTGCTCCTCCGGCGTGTTGCCCGCACGCCGAGCCCCGTGCCTGCTGGCTGCTCCCGAGGGCGGTGGCGGGTGCGCGTGGCTGTGTCTGTCCCAGAAGAGCGAGGCCGTGGGGCCTCCGCTGGCTTCCTTT